>NC_084632.1:20559921-20807421 GCF_033978795.1 Nerophis ophidion | reverse complement strand
TGACAAATTTTGTACCCATCCCTACCAGCTACGGTGTTTAGCATAACAATATGTTGAATAACAAAAGATCATGTTGCTGGATATGTTGCTGTTAGTCGCTTTTTTCAGAAAAAAAGACAATCGAGAATGCTCTGAATATTCGTTAAATATAGCACAAAAGTTGCTAACACATATAGTCCTATTATGTCGTATAAGCAGAGTTATGATGCCATCTACTGTACAGGGTTGTAACGACAGGCTGCAGTACCAGACAGTCCCACCATAATGAACAAGGGCGTAATAGGTAGAACTTAATCCGATTTTAACTGTCCAAATCTAGGTGGCAAGCTTGCACAAATCTATCATAGCACATCAGGAGTATGTAAACTTTACAATCAAAAGTGACATTTTGGCCCCTTTTCCTCCAAAGAAAAATAGTACAGAGCTGCAAAACATAGTACAGCTTATACGTTTTTAAACTTATTGATCTTATAATTTATATTTTACAGAAAAAGCAATCGGCCCATGCAACATGATACTTTTTTTTTCTCATGAGATTTTTCCTTTTTGGTAAGTATTCATGGTTAGCTTATCCTAGGAGTTGTACACTCATGTAGCGGACATCTTGCTCACTAAATACACAGGCTTCCAGTCTCTTTTACTTGCCTTCTTTATACCTCAGGACTCAGCCTGTACACATTCGCGGCCTCAGTCGGAAATTTGAAAACTCTTTTTTTACAATGCCTACTGTGCTCATTGCGGTGTTAAAAAAATCTAAGGGGAGCCACAGCAAAGAGGCTGAACTACCTCATGCGACTCCATATCTGCGGGTTGCAGACCTCTGCTGTCTATTATCAACAAATGACAGCACGTATATTGACGGACATTTAAGTCGTCTTACTTCACATTACTTTTAGTTTGTATTCTTTTAATCCTTTGATTATTCAGATTGATCCAAAAAGTCAGAAACTAAGATAAAATCTTATGCCTAGAATGAGGGTTGATAATTTTTTTAGGACAATTAAACCATCAAGTCTTTATTATGTGTCAAGGTCAATGAACTTGAATGTTTTGATTATTACATACAGATTTTTGCTTTCGTGTTTGTCAAAAAGCATAATTCAGTTTGCAGAGACACACACCCACACACACACCCTCTCTGATGTAATGCAGCCTGTGGGCTCGGTGTGTTTTGGTTGACGTGTCGCTGGTGGAAGTCACTCACAAGTCAGTTTTACTCTCTAATGGTTAGGTTGCGAGGCTGCAAACTGTGTTGGAGGAGCAGACCGAGACTCGTAATGACTAGCTTTTGTTTCGTCACTTTTCCACCAAGAAGTTCAGTTCAGTTCAGTGCAGTTGAGCTCTGCATGGTTAATTGAGGAACAGTAAACTCTCTGGTTTGAGGTGTGTTCCCTCTCAGGATGGCCAAACAGGAGGACATTGTTGGACTGTACAAGTGTATTTTGTATGTTACAGTACATGTAGTGCAGCCATAATGATAGGCCTATGAAATTACCGGTAGCTATTTGGCTGAAATGTGTATATAATTCATTCAGACTCTTAACAGGACAGACTGGAGACATAAGGCTATATACTATATATATTACATTAACATATGTTTCTGTTCGGTCCCTTCTGGAAATGGCCCATTGTTGTGTTGTTGCCTGTGTTGTTCTGGCCACTTGCTATAATTGAATTAGTGTGATTGGAGCACATGATCCTGTTCCTACCCACTGTTTTATTATTAATCGGCAGGGTATGCATAATTGGAATCATGTGTCTGAAATGAATGAAAGCCTCCTTTTATAAGATGGCTAGGCCTGGGCCCATAATACGTTATTGTGATGGTTCATATATTGTCCCACAAATATTGCCGGTAAACGAAATTATTGTAAGCATTATTTTGAGACCAAATTAAGCACTAATGTCATCATAATAATATCATTCAAATGCAATATTTTTCATTAGTTTTTTTTTTTTTTTTACCATTGTAACTTTACAGTTAAGAACTCTTACGTTTGGACCAGATATTCCTCTTGGTAGGAATTTAAACTGCTGGCCACCCCCAAGTTCTTTTGATGACACATAAGCTGATTTTAAATGAATCCCAGACAGAGTAGGTATTCTGACATTTTACTCCAAAGCTTTGGGAGACCAATCTATGAACAACACCTTCAAATCGCATTGCCCAAGTTGTTCTGACCATCCTACAGAAGCGCTGTCTTCCTGAAGATGTCTCTCTCGCCCCCATCCTCTGAAACGAATACACATGCCTATTCTCCTCCTTAGCTGGGCACAGGATGAGATAAGAAGGAGTATTGCTACTCCTTACATTCCTAAAGCTTCAAGGTTAACACACACAGTTTACTAGCGGACAATCAAAAGAGAACAAATGGAAAAACACTAGCTGTTTTCAAATATGACTATGAATAAAAAGAAATAACTCTTAAAATATCGATATATGTAGATATCTATCTCCGTCAGAACCTTTAATTATCCTAAATATGTTAAGAAAAAATTACAATAAAATGGAATCTCAATCTCTGTTAGCAAAATGTGCACTTTAATAAATATTGAACATCTTAGAGTGCAGTTTTTCACCAGTTGAAAAGACGAGTCGGATGTTTTATTTAGTTTTTTGTTGCTATCAGTTTCCAAACTCCTCCCTGAGCTTCTCCCTAACCGTGGTGAAGTAGTTTGCGTGTCCCAATGATCCTAGGAGCGATGTTGTCCAGGGCTTCTGTGCCCCTTGGGCCATGTCTACACGAAGCCGGATAACCCCTTAAACAAATAATTATTTAGCCTTAGCCCTGTTTCAGCCACACTAAACCAAGGTTTAAGGTTCCCCTCTTCGGACAAATTTTTACATGGGTAAGTGCGCCGTGTATTTCTTGAATCTCCGGCTCTTAGCTTTGTATTGACTCATTGATCATTTACAAACTTAGTTCGGAGAGGAAGTAATGCCAGAAAGACCGTGCAACAAACAGGAAGTGACGTCTAAAAGAACGCCTCACAGCCAGCTTCATAACAACTGGAGCTAACTATTGGAAAGATGGAGGCAAGACATCCAGACATGCCCGTATTTCTCCTTCTTCTACATGCAGACGCTTGTGTAAATCACACATGAATACCTTAAGTGAAGGAAACGAGGGAAGTGACATCTTTGGGTTGGGGAGAAGATACTGCCCCAAGTGGATTAGTTCAAGTACCTTAGGGTCTTGTTTTGTTTTTGTTTATTGTTATTGTTTATTATTATTAGACTCCTCGTTGTCTTTTTCCCTTCAAATAATCATTCATTGGTTACTGTTATTAAAGAAATATTTAACTTGTTTTAAAATGTTGCCTATCTTCCAAAATGCCGTTTTTTGCATTCTAAATCTTCAAATAAATTCGAACGAGATGGTTAACAATGTAGCTAATAGGGTTTTAATATATTCTGCCTATAGAGTCCTAAAATAACTTCAAAAACCCCTAACAATGTTTTATATACTTTACATGCTGTGAGTATGTATGTAATGTAGGAACAGGCACAATCCTAAGAATAAGTATTATTTACTGTATTTTGGGCATTTTATTGATTGATTTCACAGAGTGCATAGCATCATTCGCTGTTTTCATCATAACCAACTACATTACTACTCATCACGGCAGACTGGGGGAAAAAAGCATCTACCATGTCTTCGGTTCTAAGTTGAATTTCAAAGTTGACCACATTCTCTGCTTATGACCACAACCTTCTACTAGACAAGTGTGAGACATGATTTAGAATGAACTTTTACGAATTTGAGGGTGATGCAGCAGCTCAATAGGTCGAGAGCTGCAGTAGCTATGTTACTATGTTATGTTAATTCCTTGGTTTTAGCTCTTACACTGTAATGGGGTATTGTTGGTGGGTTTTTTTTAAGAGTGCTTTATAGACAGAATAGTTTAACATTTTTTTCGGACTATAAATCACTACTTTTTTCCAACACTTTGCACCCTGCAGCTTATGAATAAGCTTTTTCTTCGCTAACGGTCATAATGTTCTGTATTCAACAAATACTTTTCGTATTACACCAACAGAGACGCTGAAAAGGTTTGTTGTTGTTTTTTGCTGTGGCACCATCTTTTGGACAAGTTAACTCACTGCATGTGCTGCGGGTTGACAATGTACTTCCTGGTTTGTGCCAGAAGTATATTCGTCCATAGTGTTTCTGCTCGATATAATTCTTCATTCATCACTCCAAGCAGCGTTTGTAAATTTTACTATAAAACTAAATGAATTCATACTTACAAAACCGTCCAATTTGTGATGTCTGCAGGGAAATTTCTATGCAGTTTTGTACGTGGTATCCTGATGTAATCAAGTTAACGTCGTTAATATGCTAACATGCTTGCAAGTGTCTGCATTAGTACAATTAACATACAATTAGCATCCTTTTTTTTTTTTTTTCAGTTTTCACCAAAAGGTCACCGTGAAGTTATTAAAGTCTGTTTAGCTGATTGGAGAGTTAGCTACCGCAGCTAGTGGGTCCATGACAATGACTTCTGTTTTGTTTTTATCAGTCGGTTTTACTGCAGTGTTACAGACACAGTACTAAAACATTTAAGGTATGTAAATAAACATTTACAAAATATTTAATCCCGATTTATTTTCTGTGGCTAATATATGTACAAATATATTTTTTTAACTTCTAAAATTTGGTGGATGTGGCTTAAATACTGCTGCGCTCTATAGCCCGAAAAATACGGCAATCCCATTAGCTACATTTTAGCAGTCTCGTACAAATTGTTTTTTTTTTTTACAATTTATATTGCACAAAAAAGTGAACAACGTCTGTTCTTGTTCCAAATCAGGATTTTGAATGATTTCTTGATCCATCAAGTCAAAAACGTGGCACGCTTGACAGTAAACGTTGTTCTTGTCCATGTAGGATACGGAACTGGCTGACTTGGCAAGAAAGAGGGAGCGAGTCAACTCTGGTCTCCCCAGACCTTCCTAAGAGAAGAGTCCACCATGGATGACAGCCCCTCTCTGAGCAAAGTCAGCAGTTCCACAGAATCCGTGGCCACCGTCACCAGCGAGGAGTTTGTTCTGGTACAACCTACTGCTACAGGGTCACCACAAGGCTCTGAGGGCAAACCAAGGCTTAAGGTCAGAAACTCGCCATGACAGACTGTTTTCTTATGGAAAAACATGACCGTACTATACAGTAGATCATGTAGATTATTCCTATAGTCCAGGCAGCTTCCTGCATTTCTCTATCTTAATGATTCATCTTCTTCACGGTGTGTTAGCGATACTTTCTCTTCACCGCCCTCCTTTAATGTGTACGCTCTTCCTCCAGATGTCTTTGAACGGGAGTGAGCAGCTGGAGAAAGCCATGGAGGAGGTGTTGGATGATGATGATGACGAAGTTAAGGTGGAGAAGAGCTGCGTGGAAAAGATGGAGAAGCACAGCAACAAGGAAATCCAAGTCCTGGAGCGCCAAACAACAGGTAGTCATTCTGGATCAGTCCTATTTACTATCGTTTTCTAGTTAGTTGTTTTATACATTTAATACACTCGGGATGCCAGTTTAATTGGTTCTGTGTTACAACGCATACTTTGAAAAAGTCGTATTGAGAAACAAGGGCCATTGACCTTAGTTGAAATCAATTTAACCACCATTTTAACATGTAACATTTCTTTTAAAAATAAAAACTTTTTTGATTAAAAATATTGTATCAAAAACTGTACATAAGAATAAAGGTCTTCAACAGGGCATCTCTGGAGGTACTGCTGGGGATGCGTGAAATGTTTACATTTCCCATCCAATTATTTCAATAAGTCTAAAAGTCATTAAACACACATTAACGTTTATCCAACAAACTAGTGAACCGATAAATGGAGACAGAAGACGGATAAATAAAGTACTTTGAGTTGAATGGAATTGAATTCAGCGACACAAGGAGCTTTTTCAAGCTGGACACTGGTTTTGTTGGTCGTAATGGATGTGCTACTGTAGGGCACTTCATTGTATTTGTTTGACCTTTCCATACTGCCAAAGTATAATAATTTATATTTTAGGAACGTACACTAGCATAAATGTAATTAATAAAATTAATATGTTGAAGATGAACGTCATCGCTTTTTTCTTTTTTCCAGACACGGTCGAAAACAAACTTCATAAATGGTATATAGTTTCACCGGTCACAACATTAGGTACACTTGTCCACTCTTGTGGTATTGTGCGCATGCCACAATTAGATGAAAATAATACTTGAGCCTATCTTATCTCATGGTCCCTCAGATGATGCCATCTTTTATCGTCAGAGTTTAGTGGCTAATCCAATTTTGTAGTGGTCAGTTGACAAATCAGTCCGGTGTATAAGGTTGTGGAAAAATAGACATTAAAACATTCCTCCTTTGTAGACATCAGAGCAAGAAGGAATGTCATGCAAGCCTGCAGGCAGCAGCCGCCACAACATTCTTACTACCTGAAGCAGAAGGGGATGAGGCTGGCAGACAGTAGTTATGAAATAATGTAATAACATTGTACAATATTTATTATTTACCTTGTAGAGTGTACTCCTACGGCATCTCCCTCGAGTTGCTTCTCTGTCAAACACACCATCAGCATTGTCTCCATATTTTAATTTTAGCTATTATTTTAACATTCTGGGCTGCCCTTGTTGCACTCATTCTGCTTTGGTATGGTTTTGAAGTATCAGTGACATGTTTAAACTGCTTTACGAAGTCGGTTCTGTGCTCGGTCATGTTTTATGTGGAGGTTTTTCTTTAAGTCAATGTGTATAATCTGCTTTTTCTTCTCAGCACTCTCCTTCGCCCTCACTTCTTTCATTCCCATGATTGAAAGTTATGTCGATCTCTAGGTATAAACTAGTAAGACCAGATGCCTAGATCTTACGAGGTTTACTGTGGAATTCGCTACGCCAACTAGATACTAACCCACATTTTTGCTCGCAACCTAAAGCATAATTAGCCGAGAGACAGCTTGTATCCCGAAAAGCTTAGGAACTCGTATCCCGAGCTGCTACTGTACTTCAAATCAATTTAAACATTTAGCACTAACTGCTACACAATTTGTCAAATAATTACCGGTTAGTGTTTTCCACTACTTTTGGCACTTCTGTGAACTGAGAGGTTGTGTGTCAAATATAAGCCAGTCAGCAGTGGAATTTCATCTGCTGTGCTCATTGTTCTCTTTCCTGTTTGTGAAGTGTGAATATTCCAGGTCATTTGAACAAAGAGCCCCTAACATCCCGTGCCATTCTGTCACTTTTACATTTTTTGGCTTTTGGTTTGTTTTCCCTGTAGCTACGTCTCTCTCTTTTGCCAGTGTTGAAAACTTGGATAGTGGCTCCCACTTCCTCTGGTAGCATAGCAGGCCTGAAGTAGCTACTTGTGAATGAAACTCGCAATTGGCAATATACAAGTGGAAAATAAATGTATCCAACCAAATTGGCCACCTATTGACTGACAAAGGGGCTTAAATATTAAGTACAGAAAAATAATGAATGTGGACTGAATAACTAGTAAAAACAAACAAACCTTAAACACAGTTTTTGTGTCTGCCAACAGAGGAACTGCCATCCTGTCCAGCACAAACAAGCCCCACAAACCAAGAGGAGGACAGCGTGCAGTTCAACAAGCTGTCCTACCTGGGCTGCACCTGGGTCAAAGCTCCTCGTAATGAAGCCGAAGCACAGAAAGCAATGGCCACTTTACTGGCTGAGAGTGCCATACCGATCCCCATCACCCTCCACGTCCCCCGTGGACCAGATGGCTCTGTGAGGTCAGTCATGATTGCCCTGAGAATTAGTTCGATAATTGAAGAGAAACTTAAGTAAAATGTACTGCAACCTGGTACAGTAATGTGTTACTGCTGTCAAGAAGGTTCCTCATTGTTGTCTATTGTTAGGTCCAGAAGAAGGTATACGCAAAAACTATTTTCAAAACATTGTGGAAACGTGGAGTAAGCATGGGCGATATGGCATAAAATCTATATCATGATATAAATTGCAACGCCCTGCAATAGTATTTTGCAAATAAATGATAATAGAGGCAATTCAAAACAGACGATAAAAACTACCAATTTATTGCTGATGTATGCAGTAACCATCCATCCATCCATTTTCTACCGCTTATTCCCTTTGGGGTCGCTGGTGCCTATCTCAGCTACAATCGGTCCGAAGGCGGAGTACACCCTGGACAAGTCGCCACCTCATCGCAGGGCCACACAGATAGACAGACAACATTCACACTCACATTCACACACTAGGGCCAATTTAGTGTTGCCAATCAACCTATCCTATGGTGCATGTCTTTGGAAGTGGGAGGAAGGCGGAGTACCCGAAGGGAACCCACGCAGTCACGGGGAGAACATGCAAACTCCACACAGAAATATCCCGAGGACTACTCAGGACCTTCGTATTGTGAGGCAGACGCTCTAACCCCTCTTCTGCCGTACGCATTAACATATTGCATTATTTCCGGTTGTATTATTTCCTCAAAACTAATGTCAATCTACCTAATTAATTTCAATTTACTGGTAATATCTTGTTACGCTCTGTTGTAACATGGTTTTATATACTCTTTTTTTTTAAATATAATAAGCTAGTTTATATTAGTTTTAGGTGATACTACAATTTTGGGTAGTAAGTATTTAGAAGGTTGGAAAGAGTTCATATCAATGCTGATACTTCAAATAAAAATAAAAAAAAGATCACATTTATAATCTGAAAAAAACAAAGGATGACGGTGTAACAATATCAGTTAAATATTGTAGTTATTTCCAACTATTGGATCTGATATAAATCCTTTGTTTGTTTACCCTTTGAGACCACATGTGACCAGGGACTTATTTTCGGAGTTTGTAATCAAAAATAGAAACAATAGATGTTTTCGGATTAAAAAAAAAAAAGAAACTAACCACTACAAACATCACACATGGGACGGTTTAGTTGGTATAAAGAGTTTAGTTATACTGTAAAACTTATAAACGTTGCTTGGAGTGATTAATGAAGAATACATACGACTAAGAATGCCATGGACAATTAGAAGACGGAACGACACTCTTAATTTCGGTTGTTGAAAGCACCAAAAGGAACGAATATTGGAGCACCTGCAGTGAGTGAATTTGGCCAAAAGGTGGCACCATAGCAAAAACAATAAATCAACCTATTTTGTGTTTTTGCTCGCTTTTTGTTTTTTAAATGTTTTTTTTATCATGGTCCGTCTATTAAGCCGCAGGGTTCAAAGTGGTAGTTGTAAAAATGTAGAGGCTTATTGTCTAGAATTGATGGTATTTCAAATCGTTACTGTTTATATTTTTATCGATCCGCCCAACTTTGTTTACATTCAGGTGCTCTAGCTGAGCAATTAGCATATCCTCCTACAGTGTATATTGTAGCATGGTTAGCTATTCCTCCTCCAGGGAAAGTGATACTTAAAAGACATTGTGTTTATTAGATAGATAGATTGATAGTACTTTATTGATTCCTTCAGGAGAGTTCCCTCAGGAAAATTAAAATGTTCCCGCCATGCAAGGATTACTGACTTAGAAGTGGCTTTACTACACAGTGGAGGGACATTAACTGCTTGCTAGAATACTATATTCCATTGAGGACGCGTTCGTTTGCTTGTCGTCAAATTTGTAGGACACATTGGGAGTAAAAGCTCTATTGTTGCCCAAAGTAATATAGTTTATATCCTCCATATCGCACAACCCAAATGTGTGGCATTGATCAAGCAGGAATTGACTACATTTCTGTGTCTATTTGTGGCACTTATTCATAAAGTGCCACAAATGCAAAATAAATCTTTAGACCAATCTGTAGAAAGTACTACAAAATGATTAGCAGACATATTTGGCATCAATTAGTACACTTAATTGGGGCGCCTTTCATTGCACAAAGGACATCGAGCTTGTACTTGATTTCTTACTATGGCGCTTAGTAATGGATATGGCATAAGTTATCTTTTACTTCAGGTGGCTCATTATCTGTGCTCCAAAAACATTTTTTTTAAATAAAAAATAAACAACTTACAAGGGAACTGCATTTTTTTTTTAAATTTTGCCTGTTGTTTACAATCATTATGAAAGACATGACGACTGATGTTTTTTTTAATGCGTTCTAAATATTTTAAATACATTTGATCAAAAGTTTGCTTACAATGGGGCCTGTGGGAGCTGTTTAATTTCGCCTTTAAAGCCCTTAAAAACATCCATACACTTCCATTAGGGTTTTATGTACATCATGTTGTTCGTAACAAGTACATTTACACTAACATTTATTATTTATGTATTTTGATCATTTTAAGCTTAAGCAGCACATTGATTTTAGAAAATGCATCACGTTTGCTTTTTTTTCCTGCATTACTGATTTCTGCACATGAGAGCCAAGAAACATAACAAAATATCACTTACTGTACAATGTCTGCTTTCATTAGGATGCCGACTGCTGGGATGTTCATATATTCCCATTTAGATGAAAAATGTCTCATAATCCTCTCAAAGAAACGGGGTGCGGGGTGGTGGTGTGGGGGCGGGGGTAACAACAGCTTTTCGTGTCTTTCTCACCTGTTCCAGATCCTTAATGGCTATCATAGTGTCCCACCTTGTCTGATTACCTACTGTGCAAGTGAGATGCATGATTCATTATCTGCAATAAACTTACAGGCAGGGAGGAAGCAGCAGACCACTCAATGATATAAACATAGGGACACAAGCTTGTGACCAAGGCACCTCTATAAATAGTTTCTGTGTTAACGCTTAAAATAACAATATTACTAATACTTGGTTAATATTCAAGTCACAAAATGTAAATTGAGTAATGTTGGTGCTTTTTGAATGGTTATTTTATTGGCAAAACAGTGGAGCTCCCATTGACTCAACCTCTGACTTTTATTTACGTTTATTTAATTTTTAGAATGCATGAAAACAAAAATCATCTGTAGTCATGGCTTTCATAATGATTGTGACAATAGGCAAAATTCCCCAAAAGTGCACCTCCCTTTTAAATTGAGGCACCACTGTACTTTGCTATACATTTAATATACGGCTAGGGATTTATGTGACCGTCATAAATTTCAAGTTGATTACGGTAATTGTATGTGAGCATATTAACTTGATCTGTCTGTGACTCTCAGACCATAAGAAACACAATTCTGTGGTCTGATTAGACAAAGACTGAACTATTTGGCCAGGGATCATGTTTGGAGGAAACCTGGCACAGCTCAACACTAGGCCAAAACCATTCTTACAGTGAAGCGTGGTGGTGGCAGCATCATGCTGAGGGGATGTTTTTGAGCAGCAGAAACTTGGATAGAGGGAAAGATGAATGCAGAAATGTACAGAGAAAATTCTGGATGATAACCAAATAACTTTAAACGAGCCAACTAATGGGATGTTTGTTTGATAATAAAGAAAACTAAATGTGCCAAGCTTGTGGCATCCTATGCAAAAATTATTAAGGCTGTAATTGCTGCCTAAGGTACATCAACAAAGTGTTGAGCAAAGGCTTTGAATACTTATGTACATGTGATTTTTAAAAGTTTTATTTTTAATTCAATTTATACGATGAGGTGTATCCCGCCGACCGCCCGAATGTAGTTGACATAGGATCCAGCACACCCCGCGACCTCAAAAGGGACAAGCGGTAGAACATTGATGGATGGGTGGAAAAACCAAAAACAAAAAAACTTTTCATATTGTAATTATGCGGTATTGTGTGTAGAATGTTAAGGGACAAAAACTTATTTATTCTCTTTTGGATTAAGGCTGTAACATAACAAAATACTGGAAAACTTTCTGAATGATCTGTAATCATGGCACTGACCTACAAAAAAAAAGATCTAATTACATCATATTACATCAGACAACAAACACCCTTTTATTGCTTTGATACAAACATATTCTACTTTATTTCAAATAACCTTACATCATGTAATGAGATTGATAGTAGTCATTTTTTATTTAGTAATAGTAGGGATTTCTCCTTCCTCTCCTCTGGCAGCCAAGGATTAGCACCCCTGCCCCAACCAACCAAAATGTAAATAAACACCATAATCCACAATTTCTACTAATGCATAATAAAATAACAAATAATCGATGCATAAGTGGTCCATAATTTACCCGACAGAAATTTTGGCAAGTTGATCTTGTTTCAAACATTACCCTGTGTAAACTTCTGAGGCGCATGTCCAATGAATAAACTAATGAAGAGAGGGGCTAGACCGACATTGGCCGTGAGAAAGCATGCTATTTTCTACTTGCAGTGTATCTTCCTGATGTACTCTGCTAAAAGAGACTCAAGGCTTCCAAAGTTTTAGTACATTTTACAGCCACACAAAATATATTCCGATTTGTAAATCTCAAAGGTAAATAAACAATAAATAATAGCATCAGTATTTCTGGGTCAAATTGAACATTTGTTTTAACGTAAGTATGTTGAAGACTGGTTAGTGGTGCCATAGCACATATACACACAAAATGTTCTGAAAACCAAATTTACACACCTTTCTGTAGCAATAACAACCCACTACGATCATTCTCTATTGCATTTTATTTGTTTGTTGGCAGATTTTTACATTTGAAGCAGCAACATTGCAACAACACTGTACAGTATACGAATGAACATTGACTATTGGTTGCGATGTGTGATTACAACCAAAACAAATTTTCCTTGTATTTCTAAGGGAGGTGGTTAGATACATTCAGTATATGTAGTGAAAGCATTATAACATGTGAAGTTTTCAGTATACATTAGAAATTTTTTTTCCATTTGGAGTCAATGGGCGACCGAAATGCAGAAAGGTGCTAAGTGTATAGTAAATTAACATCTCCTGTTGGAAAGAACTTTGCAAAAAGTGCCATGGTGCCATTTTAAAGAAAAGCTTTGTTCAAAATATGGGGCCAGATTTAAGCCCTCTAACCTTTTTAAATTTAACTGCCTTTTCGGAGATGGAAAAAAAATCCCTAAAATGTTCGGTGTTTTTTTTTGGTCATGGCAAACTCAAGGATTGAGATGTATGAAAAATAAATATTTTTTTGGCATATTTTTATTAAGAGACTTTGTGGCCACCCTCAACATTTGCCATGGGAGTTTTTTTTTTGCATGTCTTTGTCAATCGTCACGAAAGTTAAGAGTGTTTTATTGTTTCCTCGTTTCATTATTAACATAGATTAACTTCTTTTTGCACTTAGAAGAAAGTAAATAATTTAAAAATGTTACTTTGATCAGTGTCTGGTTACAGTTTGATTATTAATTACATTTCTACCTCTTTACATGTTCCATTAAAGTAGTCTTTTAACTGGTGTACAACATTTCACTTGTACATCTTGTGTGTGAAATGATTTCCCCAGGGTTCTGGACCAGGTCTCGGGTACAGAGATCGCCTCTTTCCCCATTTACAAGGTCTTGTTTTGTGCTCGCGGACGCGATGGTTCTTTGGAAAGTAACTGCTTCTGCTTCACTGAGAGTTATCGGAGCTCTGAAGACTTCCAAATACATGTCTTCTCCTGTCAAATCAAAGAGGCGGTAAGTCATCGTTACCCAGGCAGCGCGGCACAGACTCGCAGTGCTTTTATTGCTTCATGGAATATGTCATGTTCATCTGGAAGTTCAAGTGACAGCTGCATTTGTTTTGATGATGAATCCATTTAGTCCAGGCTTTAAACAAACCAGCAGTTTCATTAAATACGTTGAATATTAGCATAAAATATGTTGAAAAGCATCAATGAAAATGTTTAAAGAATTAAAATAATATATATTTGTCCACTAAAGTCATCACTTTGGGCTGGACTTTTCAATTAGCGACCCAAGAATGACCGTAGACCAGCCCTCTCGAGTTCTGTACAAAGACAGACATTAACATTTTGCAGAAAATTAAATAAAAATTAGGCCTGTCAAAAATAATTGATAAATCACAAAAATATTGCATTAATCATGTATATATGCAGATTAATTATGCAATTTATTTTTAATGCACATGCTCCTTTACCTTAACTACAGTATATGGTTACCTGAAAGGCACTGAAAAATACACCTTAACTGAACTTTAGATACAGCATGAATATGTTTTGAGCAAATAAATGACATGCACTGAAGTAAAACATTTAACATTTTTTTCCTGTATGACATATGTGTCCAATATTGGGCGCTTTTTAAAAGTTAATTAGTGATTAATAACTCATAATTAATCATGGGTAATCTAAATTTAAAGTGTGATTAATATAGTTAAAGAATATAAAGAAAATAAATCAGCTAGCACCAATAAAAACAATACAGCACTTTTGTTAGCGAGAGGAACTTTGACCAGTGTTAAAAATGGACATTTTAATCTCATAATGGCCAGTATCCACTGCAATGGACACTTGTATGTTTTGCAAAGCGGGGCTATTTTTTCCTCAATGTTTAATGAAGTGGACCAAAAAGTAAATGTCCACTATAATAAATGCTGGTTCTTAAAATAATAGTGATTGGAGAAGTCCCGTTGCCACAATCCTTTGCTTTTTGGAAATATGGCCTCCGTAACAATTTGATCATCTTGTATCACAGTAAAGATAGACCTGCATGCACGCAGTGAAGTAAATGGGCTCAAAAGGAGTTTTATAACAGTATGTCAACTCTGAATATGTATACTAAAGTATTAGGTTATATGGAATAGATATATATTCATCCGGAAAAACATGTTAGAGGTCACTAATTCTTATTCATCCCAAAAGTTTTATGAGCTTGGATTAGTTTTTGAAAATTTCATATATTATGTGTTAAGACTATAAACAGTATACTTTTTAAATGGTACCTTAATGATGAAAAGTAGAATTTATATTTCTACGTGATTTTCAGAAACGTATTGCATTATGATTTGTTTTAAAAGAAATGTGTTCCACACCAATATGTGATATTGTAACCTTTATTTGTCATGAAATCAAAAATTTCATGCACTGGATATTTAGGGATGTTTAATATTTACATTTGGGCCATTTCACCCAATTGTTGCTATTTGCTTGTTGTAACTCTCAGAACTACTTACACACAATTACTTGCTACTACCTGCTGCTCCCCCCAGCCCCCCACACCGCTCCCGCTCACATATGCGGTCCTCTACAAGGTTTCTCATAGTCACTGTCACCGACGTCCCACTGGGGTGAGTTTTCCCTTGCCCTTATGTGGGCCCTCCCGGGGATGTCGTTGTGGTTTGTGCAGCCCTTTGAGACACTTGTGATTTAGGGCTATATAAATAAACATTGATTGATTGATTGATACTTACTTGATACCTAAACTTAGGATTTGTTTAGTTTTTTAACTGTAATTCAAAAATACATATTGAACTATTAAATATTTGTCTCAGACAGTTTTATTTCATATTTGTACAACGTTCTGATTTTGAAAAGGAATAAATTGAGTAACAGAACAGATAGTAACAGAAGTGAGTTTTTAGCATAGAGTTAGCAAATTCATGAAACATAATCTTGAGGCATTTATGCTACTAGTTTGTTTACACTAAGCGCATTTCAGTAATTCAACAAAAAGTTGTTATAAAAAATAAATAACAGTAAAGAAATATTTAGGTTACAGGACTGTATCTCCGAGTCATAGAAATACTGTATCATCAAAATATAGAGAAAGTAATAATAATGATTAGATTTATGTAGCACTATAGACACTCAAAGCGCTTTACACTGAGAACTGAAAACCGATCATTCATTCATTCACTCCACATTCCACATCTAAATGACTAACCTTACTTTTGGTCGTCTTTTCATGGTCTGCAGAGGGTCTAAATCAGTGGTTCCCATACTTGTTTCACTAAGTACCGCCTCATAAAAACACTTTGTTCTTCAAGTACCACCATAAAGACCAACATTAAAATACAGTAGCGCAGTAGGCTTGAATATTTAATTAAAATAAGGCAGAGGTTTTATTTTACAAGTATATATAATATTTTTGGCCACTAACATCACACAGAGTTTGAACAGTAACACTGTTTAAATATTTAAGATTTTTTGGCTATATGGAGTTTGAGTATCACTGCTCTAAATGATGCATCTCTTTTGGAAATACTGAAATATATACATTTTTTGTTCAACATTTTTATCTTTGCTCATAGTTTGTTTCATTTTATGTTTTATTTTAGTTTATTTGTTGTCTTAATTTTATTTGTATGTGTGTTTTAGCTGTATCTTGTTGTCTTTTAGTTTGTGTGCCTTTTTAAGTCTCAGCAATTATTTTGTTAAGCAGTTGGGATGAGAAGTAAAAACATAACATTTCTGAAGGAATTGGGTATAAGTTTAAGATGCCGGGACGAGAGCAAATTGTCTTATTTTTTTATATACTTCAAATTATTCCTTTAAATACTGTCTATTAAAAATGCAATCAGATGAATAGCATTTTTTATTTTATTAAATTTTACTGTTAACCTTATTATGCATTTATACCTTTTATTTCCTTGTGTTGCAAATGTCACAGATTTGGTGGAATGGCTCGCATATACTAAAACTACAATATCGAAATTTTGTGTTTTAAGGTTTTAAGCGTTTTTTTTTACAATCCTTTTGCAAGTACACTGCTAGCTGAGGACAGTCTTTGTTTTTATTGTCTTCTTAGGGAAAATAACTTTTTGTCATCATGCCATACTAATGTGCAATAGTGCTGCTTCCTCTCCACACATCTTCCTCTCCTCTTATTCTCTTACCTGCCCCTCTACCTCACCTAACCTTAATCTCTTTTGCCCTTTTTCCTGTAGGTCAGTCGAATCTTGTACAGTTTTTCTACAGCCTTTCGCCGATCTTCACGGCCGGCCGACATCAGAGACGCGCCGTTGTTGAGTCCCCCTGACAGCGACCTCTTTATATTCACCGTCTCGCTGGAGATTAAGGAGGATGACGGCAAGGGCAACTTCAGGTGTTTGTCAACACATTCATATAAATACAGAGAATCTTTTATTTTTCCAAGGACAAAAATTTGCTCTGTGAATTTCTTGTTTTTATTTATTAAGCACAAATGCTGTAAGCATGCATAGAAGCACTATCCATGTAGTGCTTGGCTTAGAAATAAACTGTCAGCTGGATAATGCGTAGATTCACTGCATTGCTGTAATAGTAACAAAAGAACTGCTCATTGTTGCACTTTCCCTTTCCCAGGAATGATTAATGTAGAGATTTATTTACATTGTCTCCTATCCTCCTATCTCCAAAGCCCAGCAAGATAAAATACAGTGTGAAAGAAGGCAGACGGTTTATGTTTAATGTCCCTTTCCTTTTTACAGTGCAGTCCCCAAGGACAGAGACAAATTGTACTTCAAGCTCCGGCAGAGTGTTCAGAAGAAAGTTGTGATTACAGTCCAGCAAATTGGCAACAAAGAACTCGGCATTGAGAGGTGAGGGATGAGAGGCTACCATGTGATCTAATGTCATCTCTACCGAAGTGCCAAAATGTATGATTTTTTTTTTTTTTTTTGCGGGGGCTAAGAAACAACAAAAAAAACAACAGAACGACATCAGCAAATGTGATATATACAAATAGGCCCTGTGATGAAGTGGCGACTTGTCCAGAGTGTACCCCGCCTTCTGCCCGAATGCAGATGAGATTGGCTCCAGCGCCCCCGAAAGGGACAAGCAGAAGAAAATGGATGGATATATACAAATATGTTACCAAAAATGATAAAGAACCAATTAATTAAGTAGATAGTAATAACACAGAAACAACATTGAACAGCAAGTAACATGCCAGTATAAATAGCAATATTATTGTTAGATAATAATACATATATATATATACATGTAATAAATATTTGAATTACAAAAGAGAGCAGATAAAGACCAGGAACGGGGGGGAACAGATTATATAACCTATACATTGTTATGGTAAAAATAGGTTAAGCTTTAGCAGTGTGCCGTGTTAAAACCCAAATGCATGGCTAATTGAAGATGACTATTATCACCTATGAAAAAGTTTGTCTTTGCTTGACTTTATTGTTTTGACTGAAAACTCAGCTGCTATTAATTGTCAGGTGGTTAAAAAAATAATAATAATCTAGTGCTTTTACCACAAATGTCAAACTCAAGGCCCACAATATTCTTTTTATATGGCCCTCAAAAGCCTGGAAAAATATTTCCAAAAACTTTTTGAAATAATACATTTAAGTATATATTTTTTTCTACAAAAATGCATGTATTGCATGTTTACATAACCTTTTATTTTTTTGCCTAATAATGCAACAAACATCATACATTTAAATCATTTTTAGTTGAAATTGTAATTAAATACTTAAGTATCTGCTGGACTTCTGATTTCAAAACAAGTTATCCATTAAATTGTACACTGCCAGAATTTACCGTACCCCCCCCCCCAAAAAAAATAGTACCGCTATTGCATTTAGAGTAATACACCTTAAAAACAGGAGATTTTACTGTTAAAAATGGCAGCAGATTTACCAGAAATTTACCATTAAAACACAGTAGTACATTTTTTTCATTTACACTAACACTGTATGCTGTAAAAAACACTTAAAATGTTACCAGTCCCCCCAAGAATTTGCGACGTTGCAATCGTGCCAATTTAAGCAAATTCAACCAATCCCTGCGAATTATGCGCAGCCTCGCGACTTTGTCCATTGACCGCAACTTTCCCCGTACATTTTGGCCATCTTAATTTTCATCAATGGTGTTTGTCTCGTAACGACATTCAAACGTTGATTGTCTAACCAAAATGTATGTTTACTTCTCGTGTAGACGAAGCAGGAACAGCATGTAACAATATAGCCATTTTATTGCTCAAACGGCGCAATTGTTGTCATCCCGTGTCGCTCAGCCCTATTTCCGGTACCCGTCTACGGTGCTAAACTCATTTTGCAGATACACACCCAAGAGTCTATTTTCTCAGTGATGCTATCTGGCTTGTGTGATAACTGTTATTTTTGGCTTTTCCATGGAATTTCTCTTAAATCTGTGCAGTATAAAACAAATAAAACACTAAGACAGTATTTGTTTGCCAATTTTTGTTTAAAACCTATGCTTTTTAGTTTACGGAACATTTAAAGCGTTGTTGTTTTTGGAATCTGAAATCACTGCAAGTTTAGCAAAAAAATGTTTGAAAAGCTGAAGCGAATTCAGGTATTTTAGGCCGTAACAATCACAAAAAAAATCCCACGAAATACTGAAAGGAATATTTTACAGTAAAATTCTAGCAACTGCGTTGCCAGTTTTTTCCCCGCATTATCTACAGTTTTTTACAGTGTATGTAAAAACAAATAATCAAATGAACAGGAATTTCCATCCATTCATTTTCTACCGATTGATAATATCATGATGTAAATTCTTATACATTTAATATCTATATGTATTCAGTGTTACAAGTGTCCCTATGTGGGCAGCAATGACTGCAATGTAGCTCTTAATTAAAAAGATTTTGACACCTCTGGCTTTACTGCACTGTGAGGTTACAGCAGTTGATTGGGTGAAAAGTTGAACCATTAGAGCACTATCCAAAATAATGCCACAACAGTATTGTGTGCTTAAACCCTGTTCAACTCCCTGTGGCTTCTTTGGTTCTATACACACTCTAGCTGCATGCCTGCACCAAAGAACTAGGTCATCCTCACCCCTCTACCCATATTGCCTTCCCAGGTACTTACCTGCAGTTTTCATCACAGGGCGCAAGACAACCTGCCCTTTTCTTATCTCTCTCTCGACATTTTGTTTTTGCAATATGGATAATTGCGTAGTGGCTATACAGTCTGTGCTTTTAGAAGTGATTCAATATGCATGTGTTGTCATGCTTTCTATATTTCAAAATTAGTGCTGGTTAATTGTCCGAGCATTTTCTGCAATTTAAGCGCTTTGAGCGTCATGAAAAGCGCTATATAAATCGAATGTTACCATTAATTCATGCATCCTCAGTTATTTTTGAGATCCCCATGTGGACCACCGGATGGCACCCTAAACAAACTTGAAGGACCAGTGGAAATTGCAGTTTATTAGGATGAGCTGCTATGCCACATACTGTATGATCAAAGCATTGTTCGGTTCAGATCAGTAAATGTTATTCCAGACATGCATTTCAGATTACAACTGTGTACAAACTAAGGTTGACAGTTTCCATTTTAACATGTCCAAAAAGGAGTAGGAAGGTCCAAAAAGGCGGAGGAAGAAATGAATCGTATTAAACCCTATCATTTCTCCACATCAGAACAATTCATAGAGCAAGACAAAATTTAATTTTGGTCAATCCTTGTGTTCATTATTATAATTTTTTCAACTGATGGCATTAATATACTGAGAAAAACAATGCTGCTAGGTTTGTTCGATATTTTCTTCGCTCCGTTTCGGCTTCAGTGGTGATTAGACTTGCATTACAGTCCACTTCCACTTTAACACACTGAAATACAGTCATATGCATTTTGTATATTGTATTTTATATACACTTGTGTGTGTGTGTATATTATGTTGTCATGTGCAAGCTCTTTTTCTGTATTTTTTTATTTAGTCTGTGGATTAAAATTTGTAAGATAAATTAAAAAAGCAATGACTAAGTAATAAGTAGTTGTTGATGTGAATGCAGCTCCTGTGTTTTTGTTTTTAGATGTTTTGGAATGCTACTGAGTCCAGGACAGAAAGTCTGCAATAGCGACATGCATTTGCTAGACATGGTAAGAAATACTTATTTTCAAAATACAGATTGTGTGTTATTCAACACTGAATTTTTTTTGGAATAGTGATGGGATGTTTTTTTGATAGTAAACAAACCTAATTCAGTGCACAATACCTGCCCAGGAATCGATGGGGAAGGGCCCGGATGGAAAAGCCTATGTGATCACAGGAACATGGGACCCCAACATGGCAGTCTTCCAGCCCCTAAATGAAGACACCCCGAAAGGTTTTTGAATATATTCTTTGAAAGCAAGATGTTACTAAAGACTCTGTGGTATAAATGTGATTTTCCTTTACAAACCATACGGTTATTTTTGTGTCATTATATCATTCTGTAGGGCAGGGGTCGGGATCCTTTTTGGCTGAGTGAGCCATACACGCCAAATATTTTTAAAAGTATTTCCATGAGAGCCATATGATTTTTTTAAACACTGAATACAACTATATACGTGCATTTTTAAGAAAGACCAACATTTTTAGAGTATAATAAGTCTCTTATTCTTTTAAATAACATTGTTATTCTGAGGCTAACTAAAAATAAATAAAATACTTCTTACCATTAATGCGACTTCTTGAACAGGTGCGGTAGAAACCGGATGGATGGATGAAAATGCATGAGAATGTTTTATATTTTGAATATAATTTTGACACTGTATTTACCAGCGGAATTATTCATTACTTATCGTGTTAAGCAATGTCAGCTAATATTTATCTGAGAGCCAGTTGCAGTCATCAAAGGAGCCATATCTGGCTCTAGAGCCATAGGTTCCCTACTCCTGCTGTAGGGTTTAGTGAAGTGAAGTGAATTATATTTATATAGCGCTTTTCTCAAGTGACTCACAGCGCTTTACATAGTGAAACCCAATATCTAAGTTACATTTAAACCAGTGTGGGTGGCACTGGGAGCAGGTGGGTAAAGTGTCTTGCACAAGGACACAACGGCAGTAACTAGGATGGCACAAGCGGGAATCGAACCTGCAACCCTCAAATTGCTGGCACGGCCACTCTACCAACCGAGCTATGCCACTTTGTGTACCTTATTTTTTTACTGCCACAAACATCTCATTTACCTGTAAATTGTTTTTGTTTTTTATAGCTTTAAAAGGTTTATGAGCTTTGTTTTGCCGCTCTTGACCAGTTTTTTGGTGGCAGAGGCAGCAAAATGGCTCTTTTGATGGTAAAGGTTGCTGACCCCGGTATAAAATATCAAGTAATTGGAGGCTGTAGTATGGTCGTTTATAACCACTTTTGTAGTTTATTAAGCAGGTCTTTTATCATTACCTGAAATGTTTAATGAAAAATAAGCGTTCGTGGTTAATCGGTCCCTCCAGGATTTGCAGTAATTCATGCAAATAAAAGCAATCCCTGTGAATTATGTGCTGGCTTGCAAATTTGTTCAATGCCCGCAACTTACCTGCACAGTTTGACCAAAGAGCATCATTTTTGTCGATCAAATTACTTACACTTATGTTTTTTCTTGTATAGACGAAGTAGGAACAACAATTGATATCAATTCATCAACTCTTTATTGCTTGAAAGGAACAATTGTCGTCACCCTGCAAAGCTTCTGGTTCCTATCCACGATGCTATGCCTTCGGGAAATATACGCTAGTGTATACAAACATTTACTTCCTTGGTTATTTGTGTATGTTTATTTAACCTTTATCTATCCAGTATAAGGAAATTAGGAACAGATGTTCATTTACAAAGCTGACCTAGCAGAGAGGCAAAATTATTAGAGATGTTGAAGTGTGATGATAAACTTTCATCGTATGTTTTTTGCCCCAAAAAATTATTGACCTATGTTGCTTTCAACAGTTCACAAATGCTCTTAATGTGTTGGGGCAAAACACTTTTCAAGCGTAAAACACACACAGAGAATGTCTGCAACTTGTGGACGACACTGCTGACAACAGACAGTAAGGAAGTCTTTGGTGGTGTATCTTTCTGTAATTATAATTACAGTGGGGCAAAAAAGTATTTAGTCAGCCACCGATTGTGCAAGTTCTCCCACTTAAAATGATGACCGAGGTCTGTAATTTTTATCATAGATACACTTCAACTGTGAGAGACATAATGTGAAAAGAAATCCAGGAATTCACATTGTAGGAATTTTAAATGATTTATTTGTAAATTGTGGTGGAAAATAAGTATTTGGTCAACCATTCAAAGGTCTCACTGATGGAAGGAGGTTTTGGCTCAAAATCTCACGATACATTGCCCCATTCATTCTTTCCTTAACACGGATCAATCGTCCTGTCCCTTTAGCAGAAAAACAGCCCCAAAGCATGATGTTTCCACCCCCATGCTTCACAGTAGATATGGTGTTCTTGGGATGCAACTCAGTATTCTTCTTCCTACAAACACAACGAGTTGAGTTTATACCAAAAACTTCTATTTTGGTTTCATCTGACCACATGACATTCTCCCAATCCTCTGCTGTATCATCCATGTATCCATTTTGGTATAAACTCAACTCGTCGTGTTTGGAGGAAGAAGAATACTGAGTTGCATCCCATGAACACCATACCTACTGTGAAGCTTGGGGGTGGAAAGATCATGCTTTGGGGCTGTTTTTCTGCTAAGGGGACAGGACGATTGATCCGTGTTAAGTAAAGAATGAATGGGGCCATGTATTGTGAGATTTTGCGCCAAAACCTCCTTCCATCAGTGAGAGCTTTGAATGGTTGACAAAATACTTATTTTCCACCATAATTTACAAATAAATTATATAAAAAATCCTACAATGTGAATTCCTGGATTTTTTCCCCACATTCTGTCTCTCACAGTTGAAGTGTACCTATGATGAGAATTACAGACCTCTGTCATCATTTTAAGTTGGAGAACTTGCACAATCGGTGGCTGACTAAATACTTTTTTGCCCCACTGTAGCTATTAGACAAAACAGTCCAGTAATTTGTGCTTTTCCTGTCATAGAGTGTAGTGTTTACTTTAGAAGCTTATGTGATATAAAACGAGTAAAACATCAATACAATATTTGTTTTCCAATTTATGTTGAAATCCTGTGCTTTTTGGGGTTAAGGTTACAAGGAACACTTAACAGATTGATTACAAATTCATAAAATTACAAGTTAAATCAATGTTGTTGTTTTTTTTAACCCTTACAATATCTCCACTTTTGGCATTTTTTTCTGAAAAAGCTTGCTGTGAATTCAGGCGGTTTATGTTATAATATTTTCTTCTCTTTGCTCTTCGTAATATTTTCTGACAAATATTAGGTTGGAATTATTATAGCCACACCTCAGCACTGTGATGCTATACCTGGTTGTCATGCAGTACTTGCATTTGAGCTTGGATGTGTTTGTTACTATTTATTGTACAGCTTAACATGTAGTCCTGTGTCAGGCAAGTCTAGTGACCCATAGCATGTCAGCACCTTCGTGCACACAAGTATGAACACTCTCACAAGCAGATGTGGATATTCACTCATATGAGAAACTGAATTAAATGCAGCAGTTGGAGATTATTTTTTATCTAATTCAATTTGCACTTTTTTATTTCCCTACTTCATACAGCCCACCATGTGGGTCATTGAGTTTTATACACGTTGCACTTAATGACTTAGTTGTGCACGACTGAGCCCCTCATAATGTGACAAAACAGGACTTTTCCCCTTATTTTATTAGCCACATTTTATGGGACTATAATTATAGTTAATCAAAAAGTTTTACTCCAACAGAATATATATTTGACTCTAATAAGAATCTTATTTGTTCCTGTTGTTAACTGTCAGTGGACAAAGGCTGACTTTTTTGTCTTTTGAATACATAATTTTTGCTGTATTTTTTGCCATAATGTTTGTCGTATTACTCCATTATACATGATATTACCTCAAATAATTTTTTTCATGTTAAATTTAAAAACGGCAATGACCAATCCTTTCTCAGGTGTTAAACACACTAGCAGTTATGCGGCAATTCCCCAATGCCAAACAGTCCTTTGTTTATCAAAGGGCATATAGCATTTCGGAATCATTTATATATATATATATATATTTTTTTTCCCGAAATCTTTCAATCAACTCATGCCATCATTTTGCTGTATTTTTTGCCATAATTTTTGTTGTATTATTCCATTATACATTATCTTTCCTAGAATATGTTTTTTCATGTTAAATTTAAAAACGCCAATGACCAATTCTTTCCTCAGGTGTTCAACACACTGGCGGTTTTGCGCCAATCCCCCAATGCCAAACAGTCCTCTGTTTATCAAAGGCCTAAAACATTTTGGAATCATATTTTTTTTTTATTTATTTGCTGAAATCTTTCAATCAACTCATGCCCTAAACAAAACATATAATGCTTTTAAAAAAAAATTAACCCATTGAAGGCCTGTTGATCAAATTATGTCACAGTTGTCAATTAGTATACATTTGCATAACTTTAGTTATTTTACTAGTTTATACCTGTGACAATATCTGATCAAAAGACCTTTAAAGTGTTAAAGTAAAGAAAAGAACATTACATGTTGATGTTTTTAAGGTTCAGAACTGAAGTTTGTTGAGAATTTTGAGCAAATAAGTCTTATTGTTACGCCGCCTTTAGAAATGAAGAGACTTTTATGTCCTGTTTAACTTTGAAGAAAATTTAAATTGAATGTCCCAAGAGGGTTAAACAAGTCACGAAACTAAATTGTTTAAATTGACTCATTTTGAGTCCAAAAATATAAAATAATATGTAATCATAATTTATTTAAGTGTCTCCAATTCAGACCAAGAAATAAATCATGTTAGAGACAATCTGTAATTTTACATGTACACTTGTTTTAACTTATATATCGTATTTTTCGGATTATAAATGGCTCCGGAGTATACGTCGCACCGACCGAAAATGCATAATAATTAAGGAAAAAAACATATATTAGTAGCACTGGAGTATAAGTCGCATTTTTGGGGGAAATTTATTTGATAAAATTCAACACCAAGAATAGACATTTGAAAGGCAATTTAAAATTAGTAAAGAATAGTTAACAACAGGCTGAATAAGTGTACGTTATATGACGCATAAATAACAAACTGAGAAGGTACCTGGTATGTTAACGTAACATAATATGGTAAGAGTCACTCAAATAACTATAACATAGAACCTGCTATACGTTTACCAAACAATCCGTCACTCCTAATCGATAAATCCCATGAAATCTTCTTCCTCGATGTCGCTTTTAAACAACTCTGCCAACTCCAAGGGTATGCGCCGCTTCCTCTTGTGGTTTTCTGCTGCATATTTCACTACGTCCAGCTTGTAATCTGCAATACATAATTTCCTTTTCGGTCCAATTTTTGTTCAGCCCTTCTCAGTTTTTATAAGTTGCCGCCAACGATGAAATGATCCATTTTAATATCGACGGCAGTAGCATATAGCATATAGCAGTTAGCATTCCATGACCCACAATGCACTTCTGCCATGACCCTCCCCCGCCGCATTCTTATTAGTTGACGTGTATGTGACATTTGCTGACGTGTGTGTGACGATTGCTGACATTTTCTTCGTCTCTTCCGCAAATGAGATAAATAATGTTATTTGATATTTTACGGTAATGTGTTAATAATTTCACACATAAATAGCTCCGGAGTATATTTCGCAAACCCGGCCAATCTATGAAAAAAACTGCGACTTATAGTCCCAAAAATACGGTAGAAGCCTTTTTTCGTATTACAGAATGGCATCTTTGCTCTGACTGTCGTCGATGATTGTCACACCGTGTCAGGTGACATTTGATGTGCTAAAACCACGGTCTTTAGTTGTTATGCCAAAAGTTGGTGAGCTTGATGATTCCGGCGAATATGGCGTCAACACCCTGTACTTAGCGCTAAGCATGCAAGTCCTGCTGCGTTGGTGCCGCTTTTTTCGTTTGACATCGCTTATGTCAAAGGCTCACCAATATGGAGATGTGTTAATGATAAAGCGGGATTTGAAGAATAGATGAAGTGCATAAACAGTTCTACTCTCCACGCAAGATGAAAAACAGGCACGTAAACAATGGCTTTGTCAATATTGAAACGGAAGTTCTCCTTGGTGAATATTTATTGTGATCACCACAACATAATGAGAGAAAAAATACAAATAATGTACACCAATGAGAATGAATTTTGGCCAAAATTACCTAAAAATCGCTTCAAAACAAAAACAAAACAATAATAGAGTAAAACTGCAACATTGGAATTACAAGGACTGACTGCATTCTTGTTTGATTACTCATTCTATAATTATAATTCAGGAGAGCTTCTTACAGTATAAGCTGTACGTGACACAATGGCGAGTTATTCCTCTGGTGCCATTGTGCCACCACCATTGCTATCCGTCCAACTGGCCAATCTGGTGCTGGAGTCACAGTAAAACCTTGTGACAGCAATAGTTGGCAGAATGATCACCTAGATGAATTAATACACGTTCTCAGAAATATGAATATGTAGCATTAAACACATCGGTGAAAAAGTTTATTTTGTGACGATCTTTTTAACAATGTTGACATCAAATGTTGGCAAAGCCTGAACGAGTACCTCTGTGTCTCGCCAAAGTATCCGCAGGCTGTAGAAATGTGCATACCTAGTGTTTGAAGTTGGCTTGAGGCAGTCCACATCTTTTCATCAGGTTCACTCTTGATACATCTTAACTTTGCCGTGAAAAAGGGCGTATGCCAGTATGTGTTGTGCGCTAGCAAGCTTAATACATGAGAACAAAAACACAAAGCATGAAGGATCATTAGTGTTGCGAACTAGGGACTCTTGCTTTTTTTTTGGTAAATAATACTTTCACTTTTAGATCAGTGGGTTGTGAGTTCAAACCCCTGCCGAGTCATACCAAAGACTATAAAAAAATGGGACCCATTGCCTCCCTGCTTGCCACTCAGCATCAAGGGTTGGAATTGGGGGTTAAATCACCATAAATGATTCCCGGGCGCGGCACCGCTGCTGCCCACTGATCCCCTCTCTTCCCAGGGGGTGATCAAGGGGATGCGTCGAATGCAGCGGACAAATTTCACCCAACTAGTGTGTGTGTGACAATCATTGGTACTTTAACTCAGTGTTTTTCAACCTTTTTTGAGCCGAGGCACATTTTTTGCGTTGAAAAAATCCGGAGGCACACCACCAGCAGAAATCAACAACTCAGTTGACAGTTAAAAGTCATTGTCGCAATTGTAAGATATTATTGTAGCTGAGATAGGCACCAGCGCCCCCCGCAACCCCAAAGGGAATAAGCGGTAGAAATGGATGGATGGATGGATGGATGGATGGATGGACCTTAAAGCATAACCGAGCATGCATCAATATAGCTCTTGTCTAAAAGTAGGTGTACTGTCACATCATGCCATGACTTATTTGGAGTTTTTTTTGCTTTTTTTCCTGTGCGCAGTGTTTTAGCGCTCCTATTTTGGTGGCTTTTTTCATTTTTTGGGTATTTTCCTGTAGCAGCTTAATGTCTTCCTTTGAGCAATATTTCCCGCATCTACTTTGTTTTAGCAATCAAGAATATTTCAGTTGTTTATATCTGTCTTTGTGGGGACATTGTTGATTGTCATGTCATGTTCGGATGTACATTGTGGACGCCGTCTTTGCTCCACAGTAAGTTTTTGCTTTCATCCAGCATTCTGTTTTTGTTTACTTTGCAGCCAGTTCAGTTTTAGTTTTGTTCTGCATAGCCTTCCCTAAGCTGTGAAGCCCCTTCTTAAGGGCACTCACCTTTTGTTCATTTTTGGTTTAAGCATAAGACACTTTTTTATCTGCATTTACAAAGCAATTAGCTGCCACCTACTGATATGGAAGAGTATTACACGGCTCTAGACAGCACTGACACTCAAAACATCCATCCATCCATCCATCTTCTCCCGCTTATCCAAGGTCGGGTCGCGGGGGTAGCAGCCTAAGCAGGGAAGCCCAGACTACCATCTCCCCAGCCACCTCGTCTAGCTCTTCCTGGGGGATCCCGAGGCGTTTCCGGGCCAGCCGGGAGACATAGTCTTCCCAACGTGTCCTGGGTCTGCCCCGTGGCCTCTTACCGGTTGGACGTGCTCTTGGGAGGCGTTCGGGTGGCATCCTGACCAGATGCCCGAACCACCTCATCTGGCTCTTCTCGATGTGGAGGAGCAGCGACTTTACTTTGGGTTCCTCCCGGATGACAAAGCTTCTCACCCTATCTCTAAGGGAGAGCCCCACCACACGGCGGAGGAAACTCGTTTCGGCCGCCTGTACCCGTGATCTTATCCTTTCGGTCATGACCCAAAGCTCATGACCATAGGTGAGGATGGGAACGTAGATCGACCGGTAAATTGAGAGCTTTGCCTTCCGGCTCAGCTCCTTCTTCACCACAACGGATCGGTACAGGGTCCGCATTACTGAAGACGCCGCACCGATCCGCCTGTTGATCTCACGAGCCACTCGTCCCCCACTCGTGAACAAGACTCCTAGGTACTTGAACTCCTCCACTCGGGGCAAGGTCTCCTCCCCAACCCGGAGATGGCACTCCACCCTTTTCCGGGAGAGAACCATGGACTCGGATTTGGAGGTGCTGATTCTCATTCCGGCCACTTCACACTCTGCTGCGAACCGATCCAGTGATCAAAAACAACACATAATTTGGAGACTATAATCACTGGTTTGCAAAAAATGTTTTTATCACAAATATGTGAAATTAGATCATCTCCCACGGCACACCGGACTGTATGTCACGACACACTAGTGTGCAGCGGCACAGTGGTTGAAAAACACTGAACAAATACTCTTTATCAAAAAAGATCCCCTAGTGTCAAATCTAGTGGAAACTTTATAATGAAAGCACCACTCTGCAATCAAGCTTTGTCTTGTGAAAATCAAATAAAAGAAGAAAGCTTGTTTGTATTTTTCAACATATTTGTTCTGTTTTTCACTTGTTTTTGTCACAGCAAATGCGCCATTGCAAATTATGCAAATTCGAAGGTTACATCATTACTACATCCCCAACCCACCAATGCACCCTGATTATCATCATACCACTGTGTTGCAATAAATCCTCTAAATTGTGCCAAAGACTTAGTTTTTTCAAACAGGGTTTTATAATGACTGGATTTTGTAGATGGATGAGGAAATATTTACCCAGTATGATCTGGTGGCTGGCGCAGCATGGCTGCCAGGGGGAATTGCCTCGCTGAATCCATTAAAGCTAACAAATTAGAGAATGTGGCAACTTGCTGACTGGATGGCTCAGTGAGTTTGACTCCAAGGTAAGATGGCAGGTCTGTCAAAGCTGTCTACTTTAGGTATTGCAAAGCCCACTGCACACACACACACTTTCTCGTTTGAAAAATTACATACAATTTTGATTGATTGAACTGTTGGATGAAGGGCAAGTTTCATCAGTTGTTTTTATGCTGCAATGTACAAGTTTGTGTCGACACTATAGCTGCGTTAACACTTGTGGTGGGCACTCTGTGCTCTGGTCTGTGACGTAGCTCTAAACAAAAATCTCTACTGGTTTAAAGTTAAAAGTTAAAGTACCAATGATTGTCACACGCACACTAGGTGTGGTGAAATGTATCCTCTGCATTTGACCCATCACCCTTGATCACCCCCTGGGAAGCGAGGTGAGCAGTGAGCAGCATCGGTGGCCGTACCCGAGAATCATTTTGGTGATTTAACCCCCAATTTTGGTTCCTCAGTCTTCGGTATGACTCGGTCAGGGTTTGAACTCACGACATACCGATCTCAGGGCGGACACTCTAGCCACAAGGCCACTGAGTATACATACCACTCTACCTATGTATATACTCTGTGGCCTACTGGGTAGAGTGTCCGCCCTGAGATCGGTAGGTCGTGAGTTCAAACCCCGGCCGAGTCATACCGAAGACTATAAAAATGGGACCCATTACCTCCCTGCTTGGCACTCAGCATTAAGGGTTGGAACTGGGGGTTAAATCACTAAAAATGGTTCCCAGGCGCGGCACCGCTGCTGCCCACTGCTCCCCTCACTTCCCAGGGGGTCAAATACAGAGAATAATTTCGCCACACCCAGTGTGTGTGTGACAATCATTAATAATAATTGTTATTTTTATATTCTGCTATTCATACCAGCTCAAAACCCTAATTTTAATTCATCGTAACAATGGTCTGTGTAACGTTCACAAAGTTCACTTGCAGGAGTGCCAAGACCCATCTGTTAAGCAATTGTGGTCACTTTGGTTTGTGCGGTAATTATTGCATGATTGCATGATCAGAGTTTTTTGTGTGAACAAAGATTAACTAATGGGAAATGTTAAAACAACTGTATTGGCACTTTTTGTTAAAACTATGTAATTCCTCTAGCAACATTATTTTTCCTTTCTCTCGACTGTCTGTTGCAGATAGGCAAGTGTACATGACCGTGGCAGTGGACCTGGTTGTAACCGAGGTGGTAGAGCCAGTTCGCTTCCTGCTGGAAACTTTACTCAGGGTTTATCCATCAAATGAACGGTTCTGGTACTTCAGCCGCAAGACCTTCAGCGAGACCTTTTACCTCAAACTCAGACACGTAAGTTCACTGCTACCCTTAGTAAACCTGCATGCAATACATTTGTTCAAGTCACTGACCGAAAAACAAATCAAAATGGTCCACAAACCCTGTCGTGGCACATGAACCATGTATTTGAGGGACAGTCAATTAACAATGTTTTAATGATTACTTCCAATTGGGGGTGTCCCAATCCGATATTGATAGTGCATGGTCCGATATAAGCAAAAAAAACTAGCATCGAATTATGCTTGCATCTAAAATCGCCAATAAACATAAGCGCTCTGATACAAGCAGTTCTGCATAGGATGGCTACCTTTCACGTTTGAACCGATATTATACCACTTCCCGGGTCCTGGGAATTGATACCAGCGATGCCAATTCTCAGTACTTTGGTCTGCGTTGATAAATGTTGGGTTTTTAATGTAACATCTAAAACTTAGGTCATTATGATAACTCTTTGCCAATCTTGTTTTCCTATTACATTTCTGATTCTCATTCGCAAGTACGAAATAGCAAACATTGCATGCCTTTGCAATTCCAAGACGTTAGATGGCAGTAGTTTATAGGCTACAATGTGCTGCTTAACTAGGAAGTAGTCTCTGCTATGAAGCTATATGTGCCTGTCTAGTCTTATGTTGCGCCTTACAAGGTGCTTATACTGTAATTATTGTACATACTTTTTAAATGTAACTTGTATATTTGCTGTAGTTTTCATTAACAAATTGAAGGTGTTGAAATCGGCAGCAAAAATTAGAATTTTTAATCAGTAGCATGTCAAGTTTAAGATGTCTCAAGGCCTCACCAACCCCCTGGATACAGAGATCCTCCCAAAGTCTGACCATAAGGATGAGATTCACATCCTCATTGTGGAGGTTTTCCTGCTTTACACTTACCAACCTTTGAGCGATACGCTGAACCAGCGTTACTTTATTTCCATCCCGTATGAAGAATGCTGAAAGAGGAGATGCTCGAGGCCTGTTTGTCAGCCACGTCTGGTGCATGTACTCGAAACACAAGAAAATAAATATGATATGATAAATTTATAAAATAAGAATCCATAGCAAATCCAGCATCGAGTTAACGCATTTTGGAAAAAGTTGAGCTTTACTTTATGTAAAGTTCAAGCGTTTTTTATCAGAAATATTTTATTTTTCGTCATTTAAAATTGTAAAATTGCCAAGAGGTTATTTGAGTGGTACCTGAGTGATTGTTTACTTGCCAAATGTTTAATCTGCAATTGGACGGGACTTCACAAGCAACAAAGGTATCGAAATATGATTTTACGTGAATCGATACACTGTACTACCGATGGAATTCGGTTGTGCCTATAAAAGTACGGTATTCCTTACCCATCCTTACACCTGCAGTGAGTTTACTTGTGCAAAGCTGGACAGTCAGTAACATCTAAATGGTCTGCAATTAGCACACAAAGTTGGTGATTTTTGTGTTTTAATGAAGTCTTTTACAAAAGGTAAACATGGTAGGCTATATTTGACTAAGAGATAGCAGCTACATGACAGCTAAGTACATAATGGCACATAAGCTAGACATAAGTAATGCACATGTTTCATTAAATATTATTGTAGTCTAAAACACAATAACAAATGTCAAATAATTAGACCCTCATATTACTTAGCACTACACAGTCTCCAAGGCAAAAAGCATATTAGAAAGTATCCAGTAAAAAACATGTCTGCATCATTCAATTTACTGCGGCGTGAGCTTAATTATTGTGATCACAATGTGTCGCCCAAAAAAATAATAACCACTTCAACTTAATTAAAAAAAGCATATGTCTTATTCCAGACTGTTAATGATGAATATTAGTGTTTTTCATAACTGCCATTGTTCTGTTTCACTAATTTCACTTAATCAAGTTAAAATTTTCTAACATTCCACTCTACAAAATTATAAAGGTATCTATGATTTGTGCTAATATTGCCTTGGATCAATATCACTATCAGATCGTCAGTTCAAAAGTGATGAAGCTTTTTCAGGACGATATTATGGTACATGTATTTATTCTTTCATGGCAGGATGCGTGGATTCCATTCCCCTTGTAAAGAAAATATAATTAAGTTAGTTTATTTATTTAAAGAGGATAGACTCAATAGTAATACTGCCTTGCTCTTCGTAAAACAAGATTCTTCTTTAAAGCCATATTTTACTGTTATTGCCATTATATTTTTCTCCCTTTATACATCTAATTATATTAGTAAATTGAAATAAAGTCGAATCAAGAGACTGTGCTGTATTTGAGCATGGTTATCAAATTTAAATCATAGCAACATTGTTAGGTTAGTATGATGGTTTTTGAGACCTTCTTTTACCTTCCCATATGCTGGAGTAATGTGGGTTTCTTCACATTTTGTCTGATTAAAATGTGCTGAAGAATGAGAACACAGTGTCTTACATTCCACTAAGATATGACCATCCTGCATCTTTTACCATGGAACAAAAAATGTACTTCAGTAAGCCACGGGGAGCTGGCAAAGCAGTGGAGTGTGGGGAAGCTTTACATTGTAGCAAGGTAATAAGTGCCTCTGTCTCATTATTGCCGTGTTTGTAATTAACGACGGCAGTCTGACTCGTACGCCTGATTGCCTCTGGAGTTATCTCCTTAGTAAATGGAAGACTGGTGCAGTGGTTAAGAGCTAATTAAAAGATTATATTGTGTGGTGTTTTTTTCCAGGAAGATGTCAATCAGGACACATACTGCTCAAGTATATCATCTTATTTTAACTCAAACTTTATGACTTTAGTCACAAAATATGATTGGTAAATGTTTTCAGCTTTGGTGCCTGAATAATTAGACTTTTTGACTTTCAAACATCACTGTAGGGCTATTTAACTATGGGCCCGGTGTTAAGTTTAATACTTAGGAGACAAACATTTTTGCAGAAGATTCCTAAAAATACTGTTGTATAGATGAACGTGGACCACTGTAAAGACATTGGCAGATCCTTGCATTAACATTTTAACCTTGCTAGAACGCTTGAGTCCAAACCTGTGATTTACATACAGTAAATGAGGCGTACCTCAAAGCACCTCTTGAGGTCTTCTCCTTTTTGGCAGTTACAAATTGTTTTCCTAATAGTATTTATGTAAGTAAGTGGTTGCTGTATCTTGTGTACTTTAGATGCAGCCAGTAGTATTTTATTCAACTTATTTAATTATAATTGGAATGTCCCTCAAGGTTCCATTTAAAGTCCTCTCTTTTTTATCATTTGGGTTATTCAACAGCTGGCCTGCAGATTCAGTAAAAGAATCACATTTTTGCAAAAGTTTCTTAAAAACACTAGTGTTGTTGAAGGGAGAATATTTGATTAGCTTGTTTGCATAAGTCCCTTAAAAACAGTAAGACACAAACCAAATCTTTACTGTAGAGCAGGGGTGTCAAACTCAAATACAGAGTGGGTCAAAATTTAAAACTGAACAAAGCTGCTGGCCAAGGTTGAACAAATTAACCTTTTATTAGGGACCCAAAAAAGTATTGCATTGAATATTAAACAAGCCAGGTTTATATAACTTTATAGTCACATGCAAAATCGAGTTTCAAATTATAATAATAATGAGTAAAAAATATCAATGGCATATCAAATTAAATTTAAATAAAATTGGGGAGGGCGGGGTTTGGTGGTAGCAGGGATGTATATTGTAGCGTCCCGGAAGAGTTAGTGCTGCAAGGGGTTCTGGGTATTTCTTCTGTTGTGTTTATGTTGTGCTACGGTGCGGATGTTCTCCCGAAATGTGTTTGTCATTCTTGTTTGGTGTGGCTTCACAGTGTGGCGCATATTTGTAAAAGTGTTAAAGTTGTTTATACGGCCACCCTCGGTGTGACCCTGAGCGGACGTGACGACAGGCTTTAGAGGACGCTAAAGGCAGTGCCTTCAAGGCACGCCCCCAATATTGTTGTCCGGGTGGAAATCGGGAGAAATTCTGAAGAATGGTTGGCCCGAGAGATTTTCGGAGGGGCACTGAACTTTGGGAGTCTCCCGGGAAAATCGTGAGGGTTGGCAAGTATGAGTATCAGTATTGAATGCAGTGTTACAGAGGCATCGCCGCTGTATAATACCGGCGGGCCAGCTCTAATCTTAATTTGATATTACCTCAAGGGCCAAATGAAATTAAACGGCGGGCCAAATGGCCGCAGGCCAGAGTTTGACACCCATGCTGTAGAGAATGCTGGTTCTCCGGAATATACAAAGTTGGACTAATAGTTTTCTGGAAATGCGGCCCTCAAAACTATTTTGTTTAATATTCCTGCATTAGTGTATCTAAGTAGTAGTAGTAGTGTGTGTTTGCCATAAAGGAGACCACATTAAAAATGATATACCTCACCGTGTAGTCTTAAAACTTTGGTTTATTTAATTTCTTCATTCAAATGAATTGGTATCCTAAAAAAATCTGATACAAAATATATATATATATATATATATATATATATATATATATATATATATATATATATATATATATATATATATAAAACAATATTACATAATATCCCCTTTGTATGTAACAGAAGGGCACTATCCCTGTTCAAGTGTTATTTGGCCATATGATATTGTCTTCTCATTCTTGTCCTCAGTGACTTTAAAAATTAGATGTTACCGGGGTGGATGGATCAATACTGCATCAAAGCTCATTGATCCACTCTACCAGGTGCAGGAGAGAGGCGCAAGCACTACAGTAAATAGACTACAAATAAACATCAGTTGCTTATGACACCCAAGGTCAGGTTTGCTTGTGTATTTATTCCCTTCTGCGTTATTCTACTTTTTTGGAAAAATACTCAATTTACTCCAAATCTTAAAAAATATATTTTGGAAATATAACCAAGTCTTCATTTAATTATTACAATTTTAACTTTACTCCTGAGTAAAAGAACATGTTGTGCTATATTGAACAAAAATGTAATTGCAACACTTGTTTTGCTCCCATTTTTCCCAAGTTGAACTCAAAAGATCTAAAACGTTTATTAAAAACAGAAAAGGCCTATTCCTCTCAAATAGTGTTCACAAATCTGTCTTAATACACTATGTGTTAGTGAGCATTTGTTCTTTGCCAAGATAATCCATCCCACCTCACAGGTGTGTTATATCAAGATACTGATTAAACAGCATGATTATTGCACAGCTGTGCCTTAGGCCAGTGATTCCCAAATGGGGGTACGTGTACCCCCGGGGGTACTTGAAGGTATGCCAAGGGGTACGTGAGATTTTTTTTAAATATTCTAAAAATATCCACAATTCAAAGATCCTTTATAGATATGTTTATTGAATAATACTTCAACAAAATAGGAATGTAATTTATAAACTGTGAAAAGAAATGCAACTATGCAATATTCAGTGTTGACAGCTAGATTTTTGTGGACATGTTCCATAAATATTGATGTTAAAGATTTCTTTTTTTCTGAAGAAATGTTTAGAATTAAATTCATGAATCCAGATGGATCTCTATTACAAACCCCAACAAGGCACTTTAAAATGATGATTACTTCTATGTGTAGAAATCTTTACTTATAATTGAATCACTTGTTTTTATTTTTCAACAAGTTTTTAGTTATTTTTATATCTTTTTTCCCAAATACTTCAAGAAAGATCACTACAATATTTTTGCACTGTTATACAATTTAATAAATCAGAAACTGATGACATGGTGCTGTATTTTACTTCCTTATCTTTTTTTTCCAACCAAAAATACTTTGCTCTGATTAGGGGGTGCTTGAATTAAAAAAAATGTTCACCGGGGGTACATCACTGAAAAAAAGTTTAAGAACCACTGCCTTAGGCTGACCACAATAAAAAGCCTCTCTAAAATGTGCAGTTTTGCTTTATTGCGGATGTGGAGGGGTCAGAAAAGCACAGCTCCTTTGCATAGAGTTGATCAGGTTGTTGATTGTGGCCTGTGGAATGTTAGTCCACGCTGATTCAAAGGCTGTGCCAAGTTGCTGGATATTGGCAGGAACTGGCGCACGCTGTTGTATATGCGGATCTAAACATGCTCAATCGGTGACATGTCCGGTGAGTATGATGGCCATGCAAGAACTGCGGTGGTTTGAGCTTCCAGGAATTGTGTAGAGATCTTTGCAACATGGGGCCGTGTATTGTCATGCTGCAACAAGAGATGATGGTCTCGCGTGAAGGGCACAATAATAGGCTTTAGGATCTCGTCACGGTATCTCTGTGCATTCAAAAATCTATAAATAAAATGCCGTAGCGTTTGTTGTTCGTAAAATACGCCTGCCCATACCGTCACCCCACCCCCACCACGGGCCACTCGATTCACAGCGTTAATATCAGCAAACCACTCTCCCACATAACGCCACACACACTGTCTGCCATCTGCTCTGAACAATAAATTGAACACCTCCAACATTCCATACACCATCGAATGTGAGCATTTGCCCATTCAAGTAGGTTAGGACGATGAAGTGCAGTCAGGTCGAGACCCCAATGAAGACGACTAGCATGCAAATAAGCTTCCCTGAGATGGTTTCTCACAGTTTGTCCAGAAATTATTTGGTTATGCAAACCAATTGTTGCAACAGATGTCTGGTTGGCGGGTCTCAGACGATCATTGCGATGCACCTGCTGGATGTGGAGGTCCTGGGCTGGTGTGGTTACATTGGGTCTGCGGTTGTGAAGCCTGTTGGATGTACTGCCAAATTCTCTAAAACGCATTTGGAGCCTGCTTATGGTAGAGAACTGAATATTTAACTCCCGTTTAAATAAATAAATGTTTATCCTCATCACCATAATAAATGTTTATCCTCATCACCGACTGACAGAAAAATGTGTTGTGTAAAATCCCTGTAATTCCTAAATGGTAAATACCAATGTCAAGTGAAAAGTATTGAATTAAGACAGTCAAACACATAAGGTGGAGGTAGAGCTGGACAATATGACCCAAAATGCATATCACATTATAAATTGAATCCCTTCAAGGTAACAGTATATATCGCGGTATAAATGTTGCGGTGTAAGTGTTGCGGTGTACAACTTATAATGGAAGTGTTTCTGAAGAAACCCTTTGCAACCTTAGCAAAGCTAGATTGATTAAAAAAAAGAAAGCAAAGATAGAATGTAATTATTGTGCAGAAGAACCACAGAACTTCTAAAACGGCAGAGCACAAATATCTACTGTAGCCAAATTTATATCGCTTCTACGTCATAGAATGTATACGGCACACTCCTAAGCAGAGGTATTGGGTTTTCCTTGGGGTGAAATGTATATACATAATCATAAATACTTAAAACTGCTTCCTCTTTAAACAGACTTTTATTTTTACTTTCACGTTATGCCCCAAAACCTTTAAAGACCGACACAAAGCTCAGGTTACAACTGCAGCTTGCTCAACTTAATTTTATGGTACCTCACAATTCTAAAGGTAATTTAAAAGGGTTCTGGTAGGATATCTTGTCAGTGTTCACTATTGACTAGTTCTAGTTTTCTACTATTTACCTAAAGTGACCTGTAATACAATGCAACCATGTTGTGTGAACGTCCAGCATGCACCGGAGAGCGCAGGCCAGAGTGATGCTGTGTATGAGGTGGTGAGTCTTCAGAGGGAGGCAGAGAGAAACCAAGAAAGACAACTGGCCTCACCCACCGAAGAGGAGGAGGCAGATGACGGTAAGAGTATTCACTCACTCTTTTTGCTTGCTAAGTTGCACTACCATTTTACAGTTCATAATTATGAATGCCAAAACATGTGTCAAGCTCAAAACTAAGCACCACAACGTTGTAGAAGGAAGATAAAAAGCACATTTTCTTTCTTATCACTACATTATACACTTAAGCAATATATTTAACAGTATATTGTTAGCTACAGATAAGATCTAAGATGTCTTACTGATTTTTTGGGTTCTTATGTCCACTCAATGACTTCCCTCCACCAATGGACGACAATGACGATTAATGTACTGTCTGTCAAAGGAAAGCAGGTTTTCCCTCAACAGAAGGTAGAAATCTTTGAGACCTTGCTGAGTCATATGCATTAGTTTTTGCTAACATTGATGGTTCACTTACTTCAACACTAATATTGTTACTGGAAACTGCATTTTCCACCCCATTTATATCTGTAATCAATTATTTGCTAACCTTTACCTGAACTTAGTAGACTTTAAATCTATGTATTGATATGTTATAATATCATTATATAGACCAGTGGTTCTCAAATGGGGGTACTTGAAGGTATGCAAAGGGGTACGTAAGATTTTTTAAAAATATTCTAAAAATAGCAACAATTCAAAAATCCCTTACAAATATATTTATTGAATAATACTTCAACTAAATATGAATGTAAGTTCATAACCTGTGAAAAGAAATGCAACAATGCAATATTCAGTGTTGACAGCTAGATTTTTTGTGGACATGTTCCATAAATAATGATGTTAAAGATTTATATTTTTGTGAAGAAATGTTTAGAATTAAGTTCATGAATCCAGATGGATCTCTATTACAATCCCCAAAGAGGGCACTTTAAGTTGATTATTACTTCTATGTGTAGAAATCTTTATTTATAATTGAGTCACTTGTTTATTTTTCTACAAGTTTTTTGTTATTTTTATATATTTTTTCCAAATAGTTCCAGAAAGACCAATACAAATGAGCGATATTTTGCACTGTTATACAATTTAATAAATCAGAAACTGATGACATAGTGCTGTATTTTACTTCTTTATCTCTCTTTTTCAACCAAAAATGCTTTGCTCTGATTAGGGGGTACTTGAATTAAAAACATTTTCACAGGGGGTACATCACTGAAAAAAGGTTGAGAACCACTGATATACAGAATAACTGGACAGCAAGAAATCTGGCTTAGGAAATGACCAATTGTACCACTGTCAAAGCAATGATACATTTTTGTAATCCTTTTACCGAACTGAAAGGTACCAACATGAAAAGTTGAAGTTGTCAGTTGCCCCCCTGTTGTTTTTTTGAGCACAATATTAAAGCAGTTCTAATTAGCTGGCGGCCCAGGAATGACAAAGAGGTCAATTCAAAACTTGGGAGATGGACATTTTTGTCCAAAACACTATAGCACACTGTGATGAGGTAGCGACTTGTCCAGGGTGTTCCCCGCCTTCCGCCCGATTGTAGCTGAGATAGGCGCCAGCGCCCCCCGCAACCCCAAAAGGGAATAAGCGGTAGAAAATGGATGGATGGCACTAAAGCACAGGTGTCAAACTCAAGGCCCGGGGGCCAGATCTGGCCCCCAGCATTAATTGTTGTGGCCCCCTATGCCATTTTATGTGTTCCACCATGTCATTTTACCTGACCCGCCTCATTATTTTAACATGGCCCACCATCTCATTTATTGTTGCCCGCCATATTTTTTTTAACTTGTCTGTCACATTATTTTTATGTGGCCCACCACGTCATTTACTTGGCCCGCCACAACATTTTATGTGTTACTCTATTTGATTTTATTTGGCCTGCCACATCATTTAACGTTGCCCACGTCATTTTGTCTGGCCCGCCGCATTGTTTTATGTGTCCTGTCACAACATTTCATGTGTTCCTCCATTTTATTTTATGTGGCCTGCCAGATCATTTAATGTCGCTCACTACGTCCTCCCACATTAGTTCATGTAGCGCACCACATTGTTTCATGTGACCTGCCACACCATTTCTTGTTTTAAGCTACATCATTATTCTGGCTGGCTACATTATTTAAATGGCCCGCCACATTATTTATTGTGGCATGGTTTGTCCGCCACATTATTTTATTTAATGTCCCCCACCACATCATTTTATCTGGCCACGACTTTAATTTATGTGGTGTGCTGCGGCATACATGTCCTGCAAAAGGTTGGAAATAATAAAGCTCTTTTTGGCTGAATGCATTTCTTTTCATTTTGACCGCCAAAAGATGTACTGCTTTCAATTGCATTTGTTGTAGGCTTTATTTAATATTATCTGATCAAGCAAAAGGATATTTGAAGCATTTTTGTCACTTTGACTAAGAATTAAGATGCATCTTCAATCTGTTAGTAAAGAATGTAATAATCAAAAACAGTCTCCTCTGCAAATTCTGAAACTATACATTTATATATATATTTACTGTTTCAATCTTCCCTTTGAGTGCAGCCATAATTACAATGTGGCCTTTAATAACAAGATTGTCACCTGTGCACTAGAGTGCTCCTGTTTTATAGAGGAACATGGACCGCGTAAACAAGTTGGCAAATCCTTGCATTGACATTTTAACCTTACTATTCAACCGAACACTGGGGTCCAACCTGATGCTTTCCTCAAGACACCAGTTTAAGTCCTCTAATTTTTGGCAGTTACCATTTTTTTCCTAAACTTGGGAGATTTTCTCAGCAAATTCCTAAAAATACTGTTGTATAGACATTGGCAGATCCTTGCATTTAACCTTCCTTGCAAACAGAACGCTGGAGTCCAAACTTGTGATACAGTAAATGAGGCGTTCCTCAAAGCACTCCTTTTAGGTCTTTGTTTACTTCAGATGCAGTCAGTAGATATTTGTTCAACTTCTCTCGCTAGTTAGTGTTCCTCAAGGTTTCATTTTAGGTCCTCTCTTTTTCATTGTGCTATTCAACTGGTGGCCCGTGAATTCAGTTAAAAAAACTTGAGAGACCCACATTTTTGCAGCGGATTCTTAAAGGCCTACTGAAATGAGATTTTCTTATTAAAACGGGGATAGCAGGTCCATTCTATGTGTCATACTTGATAATTTTGCGATATTGCCATATTTTTGCTGAAAGAATTTAGTAGAGAAAATGGACGATAAAGTTTGCAACCTTTGGTCGCTCTTAAAAAAGCCCTGCCTTTCCCGGAAGTAGTGCGCGTGACGTCACAGATTGTCTGACTCCTCACATCCACCCATTGATTACAATCATGGACGCCAGCAGTGCGACCGATTCTGACTGAGAAAGTGATAATTTCCCCATTAATTGGAGCGAGGATGAAAGATTCGTGTTTGAGGATATTGATAGCAACGGACTAGAAATAAAATAAAAAAAGCGACAGCTCCGGGCGACGGCAGTTTGAGTGTTTCAGATGTAATTAGACACATGTACTAGGATAATTCTGGAAGATCCCTTATCTGCTTATTGTTTTAATAGTGTTTTAGTGAGATTTTAAAGATTGTAAAGTAAAGATTGTAAAGACATACCTCGAGGTCTGATGGCTGCGTTGAACACACTGTGTCTCAGAGAGAAGCCGAGGAGCCAAGCTCACAGCTTCTGCAGAACGACGAATAATCCACGGATGTCTTCGGTAAGATATATATCACAATCTCCCCATCCAAAAACATGCTGATTGACGTAGAGAAAACATGTTCGCTTGACTGCTCTGTTTTCACAACAAACAAAAAAACGCCGGCTGTGTCTCCATTATTAAATGAACAAATTGTAAAAGATTCAACAAAACAGATGTCCAAAATACTGTATAATTATGCGGTTGAAGCAGACGACCTTTAGCTGCGTGTGTGCGCAGCGCTAATATTTCCTTACAGTCCGTGACGTCACGCGTATACGTCATCATTCCGCGATGTTTTCAACAAGAAATTCCCTGGAAATTTAAAATTGTAATTTAGTAAACTAAAACGGCCGTATTGGCATGTGTTGCAATGTTAATATTTCATCATTGATATATAAACCATCAGACTGCGTGGTCGGTAGTAGTGGGTTTCAGTGGGCCTTTAAAATTACTAAAATGATGTCATATACATATGGTCTTTGACTAGCTTTTTTACAGACAAAATAAATGGACCAAATGTCTACTGTAGAGGACGCTTGTTTTACTGAAGGTACAAAATAAGACTCCCCCCGATCCTTGACTCTCTAGACATGTGGCCCTCAAAACAATTTAGTTGCATAACCCTGTGGCCTGTACTAAACCATCAGTTGATCCTGCACGCTGCATCATGAGTGTGTGAACGAGGTTCACTTCCATTCCAAGGCAGCAAATGCCATCATCTACAATATGGGAAAATTACAACATTAAAAAGTGCATTGAGTACATGCACAGTGGATATATGCTAGATAAATGCAGCCCATTTATTATTTACTCCACAAAATCACAGCAGTTCAGAAATAACTGCTGTGAGACTTTCACCAAGTAGAACAAGGTACTTTTCTGTGTTGTATATGGAACACATTATATTGTGTTTCCATTTTAAAGGGTTCCAAAGTAACTGCCAGTCCCAGAGATAGGATTTGATACACTTGTGCAAGGGCTTATTCCATGTTCCAACAAAATCGAAATTTAAACTAGAGGTACTCAATAGTGTGCAGCTCTCCACTAAGGTGAAAATAATGGGGTCTAGGTATCAGCACAAAAAAATACTGGCAAAGAACAATATTGAAATATATGATAATACAATACAATTTCTCATGTGATACTAATTCAAAGCGGAACAGTCAATATGCAAAACTATAATGATCACAAGAGCGAAGCAAATGACCATGAAATGCTATAAAGACGCTCTGCCAAGTCTCCAAGGGTGCGATAAATTAAGCCAACACTATACACACAACACATCATCCATCTACAAAGTAGAGAGAAAACCATAAGGATGTTTAATGCAATGATTGTAGTGAAAACATTTCAATGCACTTTATTTACCTGTGATTAAAAAAAACAAGATTTTCACCCCAAAAAATTATGTGCATAGTAAGGTTTTGCGACCGTGTTTCATTGTGATTTTGACATTAACATTAAAACTAGGTTAGAATAATAACAACTGTAGTCTTGTTGGAGCAAGACATCACTGTGTTTGCTTGCTGTCACTTGTTAAGCCAGAGAAAACCAAATGTTATTTATTTATATTTTAGAGCCCACGCACAAAAGTGGTAGCCTTTTGCTTGTAATTACTTTAATTAAGTGTTTGCACTAAAGATACAGGACAACACAGGGAAATAATTAGATATTGTTTCAATACTTAAACAGCAAAGAATTATAACGTATTTTTCGGATGATAAGTCGCACCGGCTGAAAATCCATTATAAGAAGGAAAAAAACATATATACGTCGCACTGAAGTATAAGTCGCATTTTTGGGGAAAATTTATTTGATAAAATCCAACACCAAGAATAGACATTTGAAAGGCAATTTAAAATAAATAAAGAATAGTGAACAACAGGCTGAATAAGTGTAGGTTATATGAAGCATAAATAACCAACTGAGAAGGTGCCTGGTATGTTAACGTAACATATTATGGTAAGAGTCATTCAAATAACTATAACATATAGAACATGCTATACGTTTACCAAACAATCTGTCACTCCTAACCGATAAATCCGAAGAAATCTTCCTCGATGTCGCTTCTAAACAACTCTGTCAACTCCAAAGGTATGCGCCGCTTCCTCTTGTCGTTTTCTGCTGCATATTTCACTACGTCCATCTTATAATCTGCAGTACATGATTTCTTTTTCGGTGCCATTTTTGTTCAGCCCTTCTCAGTTTTTATAAGTTACCGCCAACGATGGAATTATTAATTTTAATAGCTACGGCAGTAGAATATAGCAGTTAGCATTCCATGACCCACAATGCACTTCTGCAATGACCCTCCTCCAACAAATTCTTATTAGTTGATGCGTATGTGACGATCGCGGACGTGTGTGTGACGATTGGTGACATTTTCTTCGTCTCTTCCGCAAATGGGATAAATAATATTATTTGATATTGTGTAATCTGCAGTACATGATTTCCTTTTCGGTGCCATTTTTGTTCAGCCCTTCTCAGTCTTTATAAGTTACCGCCAACGATGAAATTATCCATTTTAATAGCTACTGCAGTAGCATATAGCAGTTTGCATTCAATGACCCACAATGCACTTCTGCCATGACAATCCCCCGCAGAATTCTTATTGGTTGACGTGTATGTGACGATTGCTGACATTTTCTTCATCTATTCCGCGAATGAGATAAATAATATTATTTGATATTTTACAGTAATGTGTTAATAATTTCACACATAAGTCGCACCGGAGTATATGTAGCACCCCCAGCCAAACTATGAAAAAAACTGACTTCTGGTCCGAGAAATACGGTATGTAATTACACAAAAACTATAAAGTTGTACCTTCAAAAACTGTAAACTAAAAGGGCTTAAGGGTGAATCCTAATATAATAAAAACACATTCTAGAGATGTAAAGTAAACTACATAAAAAAACTAAATCAGTGGTTCTTAACCTGGGTTCGGTGAGTCCGGCGAAGGTCAAGACACACCCGACTCATCGCGTAAATAAAAACTTTATGGATACCTCTAAACAATGTTCCCTCTAATTTTCCATCTGATTTGCAGGTGTGTAATTTGTTGTGGTTCATTTTGTGCACCAGTAAAAAAAAAACAACACATATAACTTTGTCTAGAATTTGAAAAAAAAAAATAAATACATTTATTTTTCACTAAAGAAGGGTTCGTTGAATGTGCATATGAAAGTGCTGGGGTTCGGTACCTTCAACAAGGTTAAGAACCACTGAACTAAATACAATGTCTTACCTTCCCAACTGAAAAACAGGACAAAACAGATTTGAAGTAAAATAAGGTTTTCAGCTCTTCTCAATTTAAACACACTTGTAACAAATATTCTGGGGATAGATTGGCCAGATAAGAGTAAATGGAAGGAGCTCTTTTGCTTTCTGGCAGCCTATTCTGCCTTTTGCTGGTCCTCTGACACAGTGGACCCCAACGTCGGGACCAAATAAATGTGTTCCTAAACATTATTAAATGGTTTTGTCTTCCATTCTTATCTTATTTTAAAGGGAGCCTCACTATGGGTCACACTATTGCACTATTGAGGCTCCTTCATCATTGCGCGGCGTTACGATACACTAGCAAAGTGAGTCTATTTTGGTAATGTAACTGTAGTTATTCTTGTGATTTTATCGCCTTGCAATCCCTCGTGTGGCAATTCATTCACTAAAGAAAAATGTTCATGTCAATCCTAAGCAGTGTTAGAAATAAGCTTTTTTTTTTCTAACCCTATTTATTTATCTCGTGACGAGTTATCTAATTACTTCTTTGTGCGTTACAACATGGTTACCGTTATTGAAGATGTAAAGTGGCACGCTGCCTCTGAGGTGGTCGTGTGTCAACAAGTCAGTTTCAGAAGCTGTTTTTTGCTTATTCTAAAACTGCCTTGCAAATCGTTTGCGTTTCTGTATGGATTGGGTGGTGACAGTAAATTTTTACCATGGTGACATGAAGTGAAGTAGTTCACGTGAGGACCGATCATGTCTTCCGGTACCGATTTTATACGGACAGAGGGGACACAACTGCCTTGCATACACGGGCCGTGATTTGAAGTGGGTGTGATTTTAAGGCAGGGGTGTCAAACTCAAATACAGAGTGGGCCAAAATTTTAAACTGAACAAAGCCGCGGGACAAGGTTGAACAAATTAGCCTTTTAATAGGGACCCAAACAAGTTTTGCATTGAATATTGAACGAAAGGCTTGTATAACTTTATAGTGACATGCAAAATCGATTTTGAAATAATGATAATAATAATAATATCAATGGTATATTAAATAAAATAAAAAAATAAATAATTAATGCCTCTTTCCTATTTGCAGCTTTCTGATGTAAATATCAACATTAACTTGGCAGGGTTTGGTGGTAGCGGGGGGTGTATATTGTAGCATCCCGGAAGAGTTAGTGCTGCAAGGGTTCTGGGTATTTGTTCTGTTGTGTTAATGTTGTGTTACGGTGCGGATGTTCTCCCTAAATGTGGTTGTCATTCTTGTTTGGTTTGGGTTCACAGTGTGGCGCATATTTGTAACAGTGTTAAAGTTGTTTATACGGCCACCCTCAGTGTGACCTGTATAGCGGTTGACCAAGTATGCCTTGCATTCACTTGTTTGTGTGTAAAGTCAGCATATAGTATGTGACTGGGCCGGCACAATGTTTGTATGGAGAAAAAGCGGATGGGACGACAGGTTGTATAGGACGTTAAATGCAGTGCCTTTAAGGCAAGTCCCCAATGATGTTGTTTGGGTGGAAATCGAGAGAAATTCGAGAGAATGGTTGCCCCGGGTGATTTTCGGCAAGGGCACTGAAATTCGGGAGTCTCTCGGGAAAATCGGGAGGGTCGGTAAGTATGAGTATTAGCGGTGAATGCGGTGTTATAATACCGGCGGGCCAGCTCTAATGTTAAATTGATATTGCCTCAAGGGCCAAATTAAATTACACGGTTGGCCAAATTTGGCCCGCGGGCCAGAATTTGACACCCATGTTTTAAGGGATTAGATACATGTTTTGTAATATTATGAATAGGAAGCAAATTGCTTTTTGTACAAAATAAGACAAAGTAATTAAATAAAACACTTTATTTTTACAAGATTGCATTGCAATATGGTTTAATATTTACAATGTATATCCTGGCAGGGAATCAAACCATGTCCGTGGGAACAAAAGAGCCCATACACTACAAATTTGCGTTCTTTTTTTCATTAGCACAAGTCCTGGTCAACAACATAACTACCTTTTGAGTGGAGCATTGGACTCCTGTGTGTTTTATTTGTCTTACTTGTTCGTGATGTATATTGTTTTCATCCCGTATGTGACCGTTGATTGGTCAGCTGCTGCGTGCTGTCAATCATTGTCACGTTGGCAAGAAGGCAGCCAAATAAAGTCTAAAGGAAGAAGCCCGCAGTTTAAGGGGCTGTTTTCCACCTGGTGCTAGTGTTTGACTTGTCTGTATTCAATGACATTGTTTTTGGACGTTGAAAATAGCAGGGGACAAACAGTGCTTTTTGGAAAAGTGCCCGTTAATGCTGAACTAACACAGCTAATGCTGCTTTTGTCTCTTGGAAAAAGGCACCGCCTTTTTAAAGGTACACAATCATGCCCTCTGATCTCATGAAACATCTGTCAACGTCATATGTCAGATTTCAATATTGATTGATTAAGTGTAATTTTGTCAGTAATTCAAATGTTTTTTGGGGAAAGTAACTATAATTTATTATTTTTCGTCAGTGATTCAATCAAATACATTTAAAAAAACCACATCTATAAATGGACGTTTTTACAGCGTATTGTTTATCGCAAGCAGTGTCCATTTTTCTGTCTTGAATCACCGACATGTATTAACTGAAAAGGGAGGAAAATTGTCTCTGCTATGTACAATTGACCCAGCCAAAGTCATGCTTTTGCTTCCAGTTCTGTAGCTGATGGCTTTCAACTGTCACTGGGGGAGCCATTCACTGGGCTAGTTCTATAATGCTCCTCTCTCCTACCCGCGAGACGAAAAAATAGAAACACTCAGGGACACTGAGCTGGAGGTCAGCCTTATTGTGTACTGAGATGAATACCCTCAGAGTGTAGAAGCTTCGATATGAGTGCAGACGCGTCTAATTAATTTTTTGTTCGTGGAGGCTTCAATGTGCCTGAAGCTGACATTCTTTTTCACTTCATGGTTCTGCCACAGCATTGTTATTTTTGCATGGTGTTGTATTTTATCACCCTTTGCTACACACATAAACATGTTACAGTTAGGTATATCCATTGCAATATCGATCATATAATACAACACAATGATCGTTGTAATTGATCCCGGTTAATGCAATATCAAATCAATCTCCTCTATCCAATGGCAATCAATGTATAGTTTATTTTGTGACATCAAATGAAGAGGTTAAATGACTTAAAACAAGTATAAGGAGATGTCTATGTTGTCATGCACGTACAGTAGCAGGCACAGAAGTATCAGAAGGAGCCATAATGAAAATATAGTGAATGCCCCTCTCTCCCTGGCACGTGATCTCAGCAATCTGCGCAAGGAAGCAGCATCATTGTGCAGGTTCCGAACAATGTAAAGGGCTCTAAGAGGAAGTATAAAGCGCCTGAATATCTCCCGCTCTTTAGATGTAGAGAAGTCACAGTGTGTAGAAAATAATGGTTACTTAAAATACATGTCTTAACTCAGTGGTTCTCAAATGGGGGTGTGCGTACCCCTGGGGGTGCTTGAAGGTATGTCAAGGTGTATTTTGAAAAAATATTCTAAAAAAAAAAAAAAAGCAACATTTCTAAAATCCTTTATAAATATATTTATTGAATAATACTTCAACAAAATATGAAATGAAAAAAAAAATACAACAATGCCATATTCAGTGTTGACAGCTAGATTTTTTTGTGGACATGTTCCATAAGTATTGATGTTAAAGATTTCTTTTTTTGTGAAGAAATGTTTAGAATTAAGTTCATGAATCCAGATGGATCTCTATTACAATCCCCAAAGATGGCACTTTAAGTTGATGATTGCTTCTATGTGTAGAAATCTTTATTTATAATTGAATCACTTGTTTATTTTTCAACAAGTTTTTAGTTATTTTTATATCTTTATTTTTCAAAATAGTTCAAGAAAGACCACTACGATTGAGCAATGTTTTGAACTGTTATACAATTTAATAAATCAGAAACTGATGACATAGTGGTGTATTTTACTTCTTTATCTCTTTTTTTCAACCAAAAATGCTTTGCTCTGATTAGGGGGTACTTGAATTAAAAACATGTTCACAGGGGGTACATCACTGAAGAAAGGTTGAGAACCACTGTCTTAACCCACCAATTCATAGGACATTTCAAAGTATAGATTCTGTTTTAGATGGTTGCTGTTGAGTGATAGATATCCTTGCCAAAACACTGCTAAAATATTAAGTTTAGTTCTGGTTAGGATCTGTGACATTTTATCAGTAACCATAACGTAGGTAAAATAAGTATTTGATATCACCTGCTGAAATGTTAGTTTACGTCATTTGAAGATATAAACAATCCAGAAATCAAATACTAGTTTAAGATAGATACCTTGTGTGGAAAAAAATAACATTAAATACAGGTTTTAAAAACAATTGCATTCTATGTAAGGAAAATATGCCTTCTGACCCCAAAAATAGTCTGTGAAGCACACAAATTGCCACAAGACAGTGCTCCTAATCTCAGCTTGTTGTGTGGATAAGACACCTGTCACATCAACAGTCTCTTCCATTGACACTTCACCACCACTAGACATGTACAAGACTAGAATGGACTTCAAGACCAGAGATTTTTAGGCTCTGATCTCTTAATGGTCAGTGTGCTGTACCGTTGTTGGGTTTACTGTGATTTCTGGCCTTTAGAGCACACCTACAAATAAGCTGCATCCACCTCATTTTTGGTTCCATTTTATTTTGTACATATATCGGCCAAACAAGTATATAAGCCGAAGGTGTACACATTGAAACAAGGGCTGTCAAATGATTACTTTTTTTAATCACGTTTGGGAATTTGGATCAATCATGATTAATCACAAGTGACTACTTGCTTGTATGGTGGAAATTAGGTGAATAAGATCCCCAATATTTGTACACACATACATTTTTGTTGTCAGAATGTCATCCAGGCACATTTTTAAAGGTTTTCCTTAAAAGCTTTTCACTTTGTTGCACAAAACTTGGTAACAATTGTATCAAAAGTTTTTCCATACTGTATTTTGGAGTAAAATTTGCCAGCGAGCACACCAGTTGGAACCTCCTCACCCATTTGTGTACTGACATATGCATTGATCTGATCACTGACCGTAAAGGGGTTAAAGTAAAAGCTTGCACATTTAAGTGTGCTTGTGATTAATGCGAAAAGTTTTGTGATTAATCACGAGTTAATTTTTTAATTCTGACAACCCTAAATGAAACAAAATATTTACACAGGCGTTGGTGCTCATTCACAAACTTTTTTTTTTTTTTTTTTTTTTTGGTCCTGTCCAGCTTCTCAGGCAAATCATATAGTTGATGTAGATGCCCATATCGGTTGTTCAGATTGACTTTACAAAAGAGAAGTGTAGGATACTTCTCTTGTTACCTTATTTGTATTTGACTTTATTGAATGTATTTATATTATAATTTGGTGCAGCCGGGCCGGAGCAGGAGGGGATAGAAAGAGAAAAAAAGGAAGACAGAGGGGGAAATTGTGGGGACAAGAGGGGGATTAGACAGAGACAAAAACAACAGCAAACACAACAATAACTACAACAACAACAATAGAGCAACACCAGCACATACGCTATATACAAATATGATGATAAAAGTGATGGCAAAAAAGCAGTTAGTGAAATAAATAATAATACAGAAATGACAATGAGCATATTTACACTATAAAAGGAGCATTACAAATACCAATGGAGATAGCGCTACTGGTAATGAACAATACCAATAATTTACCTTTATGATCAACAATACAGTTGTTCAAATGCAACAATACATTTACGTAATGATAACTAGAGATAAAAAATGAATACCGAAAAAACTTAACAAAAGACAGTGCCTGTAACCCGTCATAAAGTAGCCTAGTAACGCCGTCTTCTTCCTTCTTCTGCGGGCTATAATTGCTAAAGTCGTCCTCTTAGGTGCGTGGCACTCTGGTCGTTTTTGGTCTGTTAGTGGTGGTGGATTTCCGTTCCGTGCATTTTTTCATTTCTTCTCCATAATGGGTTAAATGACTGGCTAACTAATTTTGTTAGCGCGTCTGATTTAATGTGAACAATTTCATTGGTTTGGTATGACAAGGCTAAATTTATTGGCTGCATGTAAATTGTGAACTTGGAAAAATCCATAATTTATCGCAACCGCGACCCCGAAAGGGAATAAGCGGTAGAAAATGGATGGATGGATGGAAAAAAGTAGAGGCTTATAGCCCGAATATTATAAAAATGTTGTATCTCCAAAACCCTCAGCTGCATAAGTTACAGTGGTATTATGCTCAGACGTTAACAGTTTGTAGTACCGTATTTTTCGGACTATAAGTCACAGTTTTTTTCATAGCCTTGGACAGGGGTGTGACATATACTCAGGAGCGACTTATGTGTGAAATTATTAACACATTACCGTAAAAAACCAAAAAATATTATTTAGCTCATTCATGTAAGAGACTAGACGAATAAGATTTCATGGGATTTAGCGATTAGGAGTGGCAGATTGTTTGGTAAACGTATAGCATGTTCTATATGTTATAGTTATTTGAATGACTCTTGCCTCGTGCCTGGTATGTTACGTTAACATACCAGGCACATACTCAGTTGGTTATTTATGCGTCATATAACGTACACTTATTCAGCCTGTTGTTCACTATTCTTTATTTATTAGGGCCTGCATGGCCTATTATTCTTTCTTTATTATTCCACACCTATGATCTGTAATTTGACCCCCTTAACATGCTTCAAAACTCACCAAATTTGACACACACATCGGGTTGGCAAACCTTCCCAACATATTAAGCAACCGAACCCCAAAAATTAAAACTGCGCTCTAGCGCCCCCTAGGAAAAAACTCAGACAAAACTGTTTGTAACTTCTGTTAAGAATGTCGTACAGAAATGAAACAAAAACCTATATATAGGGCTGACTTACACCTAGATTTCATAATTTTATCTTCTAGGGCAAAAATCTTGCAAAAACCCATTCAAAGCTAAATTTTCGCGAAAAAATGCAATTTTTGCCTCTTTGAGCTGTAATTTGACCCCCTTAAAATGCTTCAAAACTCACTAAACTTAGCACACACAAGGACTGGCGAAAATTGCGATCTAATAAAAAAAAACAAACACCAACACTCAAAATTGCGCTCGAGCGCAATTTTTGAATAAAACAGAAAAAACTGCTCCAAGGAAGAAAACACAGACAAAACTGCTTGTAACTTCCAGTAGGAATGTCCGGTAGTAATTTGACTTCCTTAACATGCTTCAAAACTCACCAAATTTTACACACACATCAGGACTGACGAAAATGTCCATCTAATAAAAAAACAAACCCCAAAAATCTAAATTGCGCTCTAGCGCCCCCTAGGAAAAAAAAACAGACAAAACTGCTTGTAACTTCTGTTAGGAATGTCGTAGACACATGAAACAAAAACCTCTGTGTAGGTCTGACACACAACAGACTGACAAACACAACAGAACAAATACCCAGACACCCTTGCAGCACTAACTCTTCCGGGATGCCAAAATATACCCCCCCCCAAGCAATAATAACGTTTTACTCATGCACTTTCTCTTGCTACTTCAAGACTTGAATGTTTAATTCATTCATTATTGTTATTTTATTTGCAAATGTATTATTAGCCTGTGGAAAAAGTTTATTTTGATATTTACCTCAGAAGGCTGCAAATAGAAAAGAGGCATTCAATTTGTATTTAAATTTTATTTGATATGCCATTTATATTTTTTAATTATTATTATTATTATTATTATTTAAAACTCGATTTTACATGTCACTATAAAGTTATATAAGCCTTGCTTGTTCAATATTCAATGCAAAACTTGTTTGGGTCCCTATTAAAAGGTTAATTTGTTCAACCTTGGCCCGTGGTTTTGTTCAGTTTTAAATTTTGGCCCACTCTGTATTTGAGTTTGACACCCCTGTTCTAGTGGGTGGCTTATGTGTGGGAATCAGTCTCTTCACCAACAGTGCAGAGGCTAGACAGGCAGTTAATTTTGCTGCTTCTATGTACAATTTTTTGCTGTGCTGATTGCCTCTTGTTTGCCTTGCAAACTGCCAGATGGAGGAACATTACAATAATGGAATGCGTATGCCCAGTAGATGCTATCCATCCTCTATTAGATTGTGTGGTTATAACACAAAGGCACGATTGAAATGCATAGCACGAGACATTGGATTGAGTTTTTTTGTTCTCATTTGGCCAAACGTCGCAGACATCAAGGGTGTTACCGTCTTTTAAACAAATGTCTAATACATGTTCTGTGGTGCATTTGTGTTTTGCGTAGATAGTGACAGCGAAATCTCCAGCGGGACGGGAGATGTTTCCAAAGATTGTCCTGAAAAAATCCTCGAGTCATGGGGAGGAATCCTCACCAGATGGTAGGACCAAAAAACTTTACCTCATAAAAAGTAATCATATTTTCTAAAGACTTTACTCACTTTTACACATTTTTAGTGGAATAAAACATGTAACACAAGTATATGATATTGCATTACATTGGTTTGCTACTTTTTCAGCAAACTATTTGCTGAACAATGTATGACCTTGCAGCATTTACTTGTTTATGCATCAGTACAAAGTAGCTATTCTGGGTAATAGATTTGTACTTACAAAGGACATAAAGTTAGTCCTATCTGCAGATGACACGACTTCATTTTTTTCAGGAGAGAACACAAAGAAGTTAATACAAATACAAACAGAATAAATAAACAAATTAAAGTGATGGGTTGCCAAAAACATACTATCTTTGAATCTCAGTAAAACTAAAATAATGCAATTTGGTAAGAACTGAAAAGAAAGTCGAACAAATTAACACAGAGTTGACACTGAAAGGGTGAAAAAAAAATGTTTAGGTGTAATAATAGATGATAGAATGAATTGAAAATCTCATATTGAAAAAAAAATATACAACATAAGAGAGAGAAACATTTCAATAATGAAAAAGCTGAATATGTTCTGGACCAAAAATCACTTTATTTTCTCTACTGCTTGTTACAATAATGTTACCATATCTAAGTTATTGTCTAGAAATATGGGGATATAACTCCAAAAGTACACTTCATTCACTAACTGTGTTACAGAAGAAGGCAGAATAATATACTGTACAACGTTGGCTATTGATAACATTCACATTCTTTATTTATTAAATCAAACATTATGAAATGCAATGATTTGGTGTAGTTGCAAACAGCTAAAATTATGTACAAAGCAAACTATAATCTTCTACCAATTGTTCTCAACAAAAGAGAAGAAAAATGCAACTTAAACATTTATATGCAAGTACAGCACTTTCGAGCTTTAGTATCTCAGTATGTGGAATTAAATTATGGAATGGATTATGCAAATAAGTCAAACTGTGTACTAGTATGATCCAGTTTAAGGAACTGTTCAAACTAAAATGTTTACAAAGTATAAGGAAGAAGAGTCTTTATAAACATTTTTAATTTATTTAAAAAGGAGATCATTTTATTTCTCCATTATGTGGATCAAAAGTTACTGAACTATTTATTGTTTATTAATGTTATTACTGTTATTTATTTACTTACTCGTTTATGTATTTATTTAGTCACTGTTTTGTGACTAAATAAAGGCGCAGTTGGGAGAGTGGTCGTGCCAGCAACCTGAGGGTTCCTGGTTCGATCACCATTTTCTACCAACTTAGTCATGTCTGTTGAATCCTTTAGCAAGACACTTCACCCTTGCTCCTGATTGGTTGTGGTTAGTGCCTTGCATGGCAGCTCCCGCCCTCAGTGTGTGAATGGGTGAAAGTGGAATTATTGTCAAAGCGCTTTGAGTACCTTGAAGGTAGAAATGCGCTATACACATATAACCCAGTTACCATTTACCATTGTGTTAGAGATTAAATACAAAGGAATGTTAGAAATTGCTATGAAACTAATACGGGGAGGTTTAAGAAAGCTCTACTTCTTCCTACTTCTTTTTAGACATGCTTTAATGGATACTGGATATGTGTGATAAATCGTATCGAAATTGTATGCATGTTTGAAATAAACTCACCATAACCATAACCAACATATTCTTCCATCCGGATAGCCGTGTTAAATTTCGCTGGTTGTTATGCTATCATGTTGTAGTTGGTATTAAAGTTACTCTAATGAAAAAAACAGAATCACTTGTAAAAATAATTTGAGTATTGGGTGTAAATGCCATTTATTGTTGCAAAGGCTGATTATTGTTGATGTATGGCATCGAGGTATGCCAATTGTGTCTTCCTTTGATGAGTTATATGACTTCCCTTCAATCACATAAACTGAAACCATATGCACTAATCCAATTAGTTCACCCAGTAAATCCAGCTGTACCATATATATGTTTATTCGTTATGCCTAATTGGTAATCCAGTTTGGATTGCAATACATTTAGAGCAAGGAATTAATATTACTGTTTCACTGTGCTATTTATATTAATACTACTGTGTTTCAGGCATGGGAACCTGTCCAGTCGTCCAAAGGGTTTGCACCCATTGGTCCGCAGCGGCATTCCTGAGCCACTGAGGGCTGAAGTATGGCAGCTGCTGGCCGGTTGCCATGACAACCACGACCTGCTTGAGCATTATCGCATACTCATCACTAAGGTAAATGAATGACAGACCAAGACAGGGTATTTTCTTTTAAAAAGTTCATTTTGGCTTGCCGGTGTATGTATGCCCAGACAACATGGAAAGACAGGTTTTTCCAAATACTTACACCTACAGGTTTTTCCGATTTATTTTCTAATATGACTCAGCCTAACGTTTAAGGTGTTATTATTATAAAGTTCCTTCAAATTGATAATCTATTGAGAATTGTTTTTTTTTAAAAAGTGCCCCTGTTTTAAGTATTACATCTTAAATATTGGAAAGAATGTGTATGAGGTGTGTTTTTGAGTGGGAGATTAGTTAATCAGCTTGCTGCAAGAGGTAGCAGCAGCTGTGGGAGGAAGTGATATAAACACACAAAGAAGACAAAGATCCGTGCTTTTTTGGGTTATATACTGTAGTCTTTCTCCGCCACCCAGGGAGATGGGTAAATCTACCTACCACAATCGAAAAGCACGAGGGATGAAGCCAGGAATAGTCTGGTTAGAAAGATGGGGAGAGTAAAAATGATGGACCCATAAATGATGTTGTCATTGAAGGAAGGATTAAGGCGGGGGAATCCTTGTAAACACCGGGCAAGCTGGCAGATTTCTCTCCTTCCTGAGTCACATGTTTTAGTTGTGGTTCACCTGCTGTGTAAATGTCTGTCCTTATCTTCCTCAGCTTGTTACTCCCTTTTATAACTCTATCTGTTAAATTGCACAAGCATTTCTGTCTTGTTTCTTTTTCTCTCCAGACCGCTTTATACTATTTGATCATTTTTTTTCCTTAACACAAAGATCCCAATCTTTTCATGGTTTTTGTTTTGTGACACAGTCTTTCTCTTCATCCGTTTTTCCATTCTTACATAAGGCCAAGCCTTTTTATTTCAGATGATTTATTCTCAATTCACTGACTGGTACACACCCACCTCCTCTGTCTTGCTGGAGTACGGTATTGATAGGCGGGTGGTCAGGCTATTAATAGCTGCACCAAATGAATGGAACTGGGGGAATATGAAGGAGAGAGGCAAAGAGGGAACAATGACAGTGATGGCTAGGATGATGTGGAGCATATTAATGCGCATTGTCTGGGCTCAGTGACAACATTATGCTAATTTACTTCAAAGTAATTGAACGGGCATCCTTATTGAAAAGGTTTAAGTGTAAATAATTGCTTTCTATTGGCAGGATATCCGAGCATGTGATTTGTCTGTAATTATTTTACATCTGATGGATCTTAAACTGATTGGCAACTACATGGTTGATGTCGATTTTTGATCCTATAAATCATTTTGAAAGATATCAAACACTTTATGGTTTGTATTTTAATTGAAATAATATGTTGGCAATGGGGGACATAGCTATTGGCTTTCCTAAAAGTCACTAAATGACACCATCGTTGTGTAATTTGCATTGTTGGCCATGACACTTGTGTGCCTCTGTAAGAAAGAGCAATATTGTTGTGGGAGAGACAACAAGTGAGTAAAATATCTTGGTCACACTTCAGGTCAGTTCCAATTTTTTTTTTGCCCATATGCAACCTGTATTGGATTTTTTTAATGTCCAAGTGAATAGTGCAATTCCGAATTTTTCATATTCGACGCAGGCCTCTTTCCTATGTGGAAAAAAAATCAGATATGTATGCGATGCATCCTAAAAGGCCTACTGAAATTAGATTTTCTTATTTAAACGGGAATAGCAGGTCCATTCTATGTGTCACACTTGATCATTTTGCAATACTGCCATATTTTTGCTGAAATGATTTAGTAGAAAACATCGACGATAAAGTTCGCAACTTTTGGTCGCTAATAAAAAAGCCTTGCCTTTACCGGAAGTAGCAGACGATGTGCGCGTGACGTCACGGGTTTTAGGGCTCCTCACATCCTCACATTGTTTATAATCATAGCCAGCAGCAGCTAGAGCTATTCGGACCGAGAAAGCGACAATTTCCCCATTAATTTGAGCGAGGATGAAAGATTCGTGGATGAGGAAATTTGAGTTGAAGGACTAGAAAAACAAAAAAAGGCAATTGCAGTGGGAGCGATTCAGATGTTATTAGACACATTTACTAGGACACATCTGGAAAATCCCTTATCTGCCTGTTGTGTTGCTAGTGTTTTAGTGAGATTAAATAGTACCTGAAAGTTGGAGGGGTGTGGCCACGGGTGTGTTGACCGCCAGAGTCTCTGAGGGAAGTCACGCAGCTGCAGCAGGACGGAAGCTCCGCTGATGTCTCCGGTAAGAGCCGACTTATTACCACAATTTTCTCATAGAAAACTGCTGGTTGACATGTAGTCGGGATCCATGTTCGCTTGACCGCTCTGATCCATAGTAAAGCTTCACCTTCGGGAATTTTAAACAAGGAAACACCGGCTGTGTTTGTGTGGCTAAAGGCTAAAGCTTCCCAACTCCATCTTTCTACTTTGACTTCTCCATTATTAATTGAACGAATTGCAAAAGATTCAGCAACACAGATGTCCAGAATACTGTGTAATTATGCGATTAAAGCAGACTACTTATAGCTTGGACCGGGCTGAAAAATAATGTCCGCTATAACCTGAGACGTCAAACGCACGCGTCATTATACCGCAACGTTCTCAACACGACATTTGGCGGGAAATTTAAAATTGCAATTTAGTAAACTAAAAAGGCCGCATTGGCATGTGTTGCAATGTTAATATTTCATCATTGATATATAAACTATCAGACTATATGGTCGGTAGTAGTGGGTTTCAGTAGGCCTTTAATGTGAAACACTCCCGTTTTAAGGTTGCATTCATTGCAGGAAATGGGTAAAAATTATGTTTTAGGGAACTTACATGAAAGTTCCACTGCTTGCCCACAGACACGTTCTTCAAGCAGACATTGAATCAAATTATCCTGTAAAACTGTGAAAATACTTGTTGTCTTCCTTCCTAATATTTTACGCACAATAATTTGGTTCAGAAAATGTTGAGTTTGATTGCACAGAATCCTTGATATTGCCACAAATGCAGCAGGAATCAGACCAACTAGAGTGGAAGCCTTGTTTTCTTCAATAAACATCGCAGTGCGTGCAACGTCATGTCCGCATGCGAGTCAGATTGCATTCATATTAGAAATCAAATTTTTTTTTGTAATGCAAACCGCCACTAAAAAGATACTATTAGACAAACAATCTGATTTCAACATTGCAGTGTGAACGTAGGCAAAAAAATAAAAAGCAAAACAAATATGTTTTGTTACACATTAACTTTCATTTGCTGTTTTTTTTTTTTTTCAATCCCCACCTTCTACTATCCTAGTCACATCCGTTTTGTCTTTAAGCAAGGCACTTCACCCTTGCTCATGATGGGGCCTGGTTTGCGCCTTGCATGGCATCAGTGTGTGAGTGTGTGTGAATGTGGAAATAGCGTCAAAGCGCTTTGAGTTCCTTAAAAAAAAATGGTAGTATAACCATTTACCATTTCATGTTTCCAATAACGAGGCATGGGAAGTTGATGAGATTTTTCCCGTTATGAATTCACTTTCGATTCTGCTTAACGATTGTTTTGTTTTTTTATCGGTTCTCTTATCGATTATTTCAGCATCAGCATTGTGTAGTTTAGAGGTGAAATTACCTCACAAATCCTACAGTGAGGGTTTAAGAGGTACATATGTAGCATAGAAATGTTTTTTTTTCTGTAAATAGGTGTAAGAAATAAATATTCTTCTGTAGAATTTAACAAAATAAGTCATGTGGAAATTACACAAGAATATAACAACCATGTGATATTACATGCAAAGTGAGATATGTAAATAAAGGCTTGACATAGCTCACTTCGCAAGCAGTGAGTTAATATCATGTTAGTTCACATTTGTAGTAGAATTGCCGACATGAATGGACTTTTGCACGATAATCTGATTTTTTTGAGTTTCAAAGATATAAAGGGAATGACTGAGTGAGAATTTGTTGCAAGGAAAATCTTCAAGTTTTCTCAGACTTCAATTGAACATTCACCTACCGAATACAAAGAGTGTCTAATGTGGCAAATATCTGCAAGCTTTTGACCACAAACTTAGTAACTGATCGGTGACATTCGTCTCGCGGCAGGCGTGAAGTAGAGCTAGTACTGCCTACCTTGCAGCCAGTCAAAATCTCTCTCTCGTCATTCTCACCTAAATGAGAAGGCATTTATTTCACTTTGACAAATAATAGCACAAACATCATGGGTGGTGTTATGTTAGTATCTGTTGTATTTACGCCATGGTACTGCTGCTAGAATGACATGCATGAGAACGGTTAAAACAAGCGGCATTCATTTATTGTTTTTGCATGCTGTGTGTTCAATTGTTTTAGCATGTTGCTGGTATATCGTGCTCTTGATGAAGTAGCAGCCTTGCAATTATTAAAAGTATTGCTGTTGCAATCTTTTCTTTTAAAAAGACCATGGAGCTTTTCTGCCACCCTGGGCGCTATGTTGTTTTCTGACATCACGCCGCATATTGCGTCATTCCCACCCACAGGAATCGTTTAGAGACTCGTTGGAAAAAATTGGTAGCGATTCCAAGGAATCGATACACTGGTAACCAGTTCTTCTTCAGAACCGTTTTTCCATATACAATCTTTACCAATAATACCAAAAAAGTCACGACTGCAGGCTAAATTTGCGACAAAGTTGACAACTCTGATCTCTCCTACTACGTCTTCCTATTCTCATTTAGGGACGGCGTAGCGCGGTTTGAAGGGTGGCTGTGCCTGCAACCTGAGGGTTCCTAATTCAATCCCCACCTTTTACCAACCTAGTCACTGCCGTTGTGTCCTTGTGCCACCCACACTGGTTTAAATGTAACTTAGATATTGGGTTTCACTATCCAAAGCGCTTTGAGTCACTAGAGAAAAGCGCTATATAAATATACTTCAATTCACTTCACTGGAGACATAACCCATTATATGATTTTGTGTGGTCAGCAGCTAGCACCCAAATATGTTTGTGGCAGCCCATCACAAATAAATTAATGTATAGAAAACATTAAAAAATAGCACAACCATTAAAATTAAAATTAAATAAGAAATTTAAAATTTTGCTTTTAATGTCATTATACGTATGTCATTACAATATGGGTAGCAGAGGTGGGGAGTAACGCGCTACATTTACTCCGTTACATTTACTTGAGTAACTTTTGGGATAAATTGTACTTCTACGAGTAGTTTTTATGCAACATACTTTTACTTTTACTTGAGTATATTTATAGAGAAGAAACGCTACTTTTACTCCGTTCCATTTATCTACATTAAGCTCGCTACTCACTACTTTTTTTTATCGATCTATTAATGTTTGTTTTGGTTAATGACAGAGCTTCAAAGTAGAATCTACGCATGCCTGCGTTTCACCAATCACTTGCAGTCATTGGTGACGTTGGACCAATCAAACAGAGCCAGGCGGTCAGATGACCGTGATACGTAAAACCCGACTTAAATATGTTGACAAACTCCAATTCACATATCCATTGCTTATTTGGGTATTACCATTTAGTGGTCAATTGTACGGAATATGTACTGTACTGTGCAATCTAATAATAAAAGTTTCAATCAATCAATCAAAAGTGTAAAGGAAAAAAGACACTTTTTATTTCAACCGTACTTCCCGTCAAAAGCCTAAAGACTAATCGCACAGTTCCTGTCTTCACAATAAAAGCGGCGCTCCATCGCGCCTGCGTTAACAAAATAAGAGTCTCCGAAAGCCAGCGCAAACAAGATAGCAAGCTACGGAGTTTGCCGCCAATGTATTTCTTGTAAAGTGTATAAAAACTAAATGGAAGCTGGACAAATAAGATGCCAAAAACCAACGACTTTCATGTGGTATTAGACAGAAAAGAGGAACTTTTTTTCTCCTCCATTTGAAAACGTGGACGTCTGATTCCAATCAATGCAAGTCATCAGAATCAGGTAATACACCAACTTATATTCTTGTCTTCATGAAAGATAGGAATCTATGTGTTAAACATGCATGTATATTCATTAAAACACCTTCAACATGTGAACAAAAACGGCAAAATAAATAAATATAAATTATATACTGTATATATAAATGTATGTATATATATATATATATATATATATATATATATATATATATATATATATATATATGATATATGTGTGTGTGTATAAATGATATGTGTGTGTATGTATATATGAGGTAGATCACCTCGACTTGGTCATTTACTAAGTAATTGATAAACGTTGAACAACTTTTTGGAGTGTTACCATTTAGTGGTTAATTGTACGGAATATGTACTGTTCTGTACAATCTACTAATACAAGTTTTAATCAATCAATCAATCAAATCAATGAATGCCTACTGAGGCTATGGTGCTGTTAAGTTATTGTGGCTCAATGTGCCATTTTTTAAATTTTATTTTAATGTACTATTATTTGATATATATAATTGTTTTAGTTGCTTAAGAGATATTCCTGGCTCTGAATTTGCTCATTGCTATTTTTATGTTTTTGTGCATTATTTGTTGCCGTAATCAGGTTAGTCATCAGTTACTCAGTACTTGAGTAGTTTTTTCACAACATACTTTTTACTTTTACTCAAGTTAATATTTGGGTGACTACTCCTTACTTTTACTTGAGTAATAAATCTCTAAATTAACAGTACTCTTACTTGAGTACAATTTCTGGCTACTCTACCCACCTCTGATGGGTACTAAATACAAAATCTAGTACCCTCTGGGTTCGTAGCTACTAATTTATTGGTCATTTAGCAGCTTGTGGTCGGTGAGCTTGATATCATAAGATTGCAAATGTATTGTTTGGTTTTGCAATGCTCACAATTAGTCATCACACACAGTCACAACTGCACAATTTGCTACACACACCATAGCCTCAGGGCATCTGAGACATTTACAAATAACTCTTTCTCAGCTGGCGCAGCATTATATTTGTGGTTAGGTTTGGGTTTTGCTAGCGACATTTTAACAACCTTTCTCGGACCCCTAGAGCTGAACATGCCCAAGGTGTGCTACTACGCTTGAACCCACATCTTAAAAAAGCTCGTCCAGGTTTTTCGAGGCCTGGTTTTCCATAGCCCAATCACACACAGAGCAGCCAGTCTATTAAGAGGTCAGGACCTCTCCATGACAACATGGTCTGACGGCGCAATTCAGATGCCTGGAACAACAATTTCACCATGAGGGTCATTACTCTGTAAGAAACTTTGTGACAATGACTAGCCTTTTCTGTTTGAAAAATATATGTTCTACTTTTATGCAGTCCCTATAGTATTTCACGAGGCCTAAAAGGGCAGATTGTTTAAAAAGTTGCAATGTCTTGAGGCTTATTTTACTCACTTATATTACCTCATCTTGTTATTTTACTAATTTGTTCACAATGTTTTAGATGTTATCTGTAATCTAAACCCCAAAAGCACAGGATTTCAACAAATCTAACAAAATATGCATTATTTGCATATTAAAGGCCTACTGAAATGAGATTTTCTTATTTAAACGGGGATAGCAGGTCCATTCTATGTGTCATACTTGATTATTTCGCGATATTGCCATATTTTTGCTGAAAGGATTTAGTAGAGAACATCAACGATACATTTCGCAACTTTTGGTGCTGATAAAAAAGCCTTGCCTTTACCGGAAGTTCGCAGACGATGACGTCACAAGGGTGAGGGCTCCTCACGTCCTCACATTGTTTATAATGGGAGCCTCCTGCAGCAAGAGCTATTCGGACCGAGAAAACGACAATTTCCCCATTAGACTGAGCGAGGATGAAATATTTGTGGATGATGATACTGATAGCAAAGGACTAGAAAGAAATAAAATAAATAAATAAAGAAAATAAAGTTAAAAAAAGGCGATTGCATTGGGACGGATTCAGATGTTTTTAGACACATTTACTAGGATAGTTCTGGGAAATCCCTTATCTTTCTGTGTTGCTAGTGTTTTAGTGAGATTAAATAGTACCTGATAGTCGGACGGCAGATACAAGGACGGCGCAAACTCCACAGATTTCCGGTAAGAGGCGACTTTTTAACACAATTTTCTCACCGAAACCTGCCGGTTGACAAGTGGTCGGGAAGCATGTTTGCTTGACCGCTCTGATCCATAGTAAAGCTTCGCCTCTGGGAATTTTAAACAAGGAATCACCGTGTGTTTGTGTGACTAACGACTAAAGCTTCCCAACTCCATCTTTCTACTTTGACTTCTCCATTATTAATTGAACAAATTGCAAAAGATTCAGCAACACAGATGTCCAGAATACTGTTTAATTGCGTGATGAAAAGAGACGACTTTTAGCCGCAAATGGTGCTGCGCTAATATTTCCTGACAGTCCGTGACGTCACGCGCATTCGTCATCATTCCGCGACGTTTTCAACAAGAAACTCCGCGGGAAATTTAAAATTGCAATCTAGTAAACTAAAAAGGCCGTACTGGCATGTGTTGCAATGTTAATATTTCATCATTGATATATAAACTATCAGACTGCATGGTCGGTAGTAGTGGGTTTCAGTAGGCCTTTAAACTCCTGTGCAGTGCACATGAACATTGACAGTCATTTACCAGTCACCCTAAAACAGACGGCCCGTGAGTGACGCCATACCCATATTCAGGTTCAGTTCAGAGACAAACCATTTTGCAGAAAATTCCTAAAACTAGAGTGCTCCTGTTGTCTAGAGAAACTTGAACCATTGTAAACACATTGGCAGACACTTGCATTGACATTTTAACCTTGCTTGAAAACAAACACCGGGGTCCAAATTTGTGAATTACAAAACTGAGGCGTTCCTCAAGGCACCCTTTTAAAGTTATCTCTTTTTTGGCAGTTATAATTTTTTTCCCAATGTGATTTTTTTCTTACTAAGGTGTTGCTGTAGCTTGTTTACTTCCGATGCAGTCAGTAGTCATTGCTTTATTTTCTTTAGTGATACTAGTGGTGTTCCTCAAGGATCCATTTCAGAAAATACCAGAAAATATTTTCAAGATTCAAGATTGTTTGTCTTTTGCCCAGTTAAACAGTTTGCCGTACAATGAAAATCTTACTTTGCTAGTCCGCCCTTCAACAAGTCACACAGTACTTAGCAAAAAATAAAAATAATGTTTGTATTACAACTAGAGATGTTCTGATCCCGATCATGGGATCAAATCGGGGCTCATATTTGCCTTTTTGAACTTATTGGCAATCTGCTGAAAAACTGCCTCGTTTGTCTCATCTTTACCACGGCTGTGTCCCAATGTGTACTAACGTGAAAGTTTCATTCAGAAGGGATGCACATTCAGGGAAATGCAACTATATTTGCATATTCCTTGTTACACACACACCCCCACACACCTTGCGCCTGCACTGCGCAGAGGATTCTGGGAGATGTAGTTTATTATCAGACCCAGTCAACGCCAAAGTGCCAGAAAAAAACTACACCCCAAAGTTTTGTTTGATCATGGCTAGAGATGTCCGGCCGATATTATCGGTCAACAAATGCTTTAAAATGTAATATCGGAAATTATCGGTTTTGGTTTCAACATTATCGGTATCAGTTTCAAAATGTGCCAATAAACCTTAAAGGCACTGCGTTTGCTGCCGGCCCAGTCACATAACATATGCGGCTTTTACACACAAGTGAATGCAAGCATACTTGATTAACAGCCATACAGGTCAAACTGAGGGTGGCCGTATAAACAACTTTAACACTGTTACAAATATGTGCCACACTGTGAACCCACACCAAACAAGAATGACAAACACATTTCGGAGAACATCCGCACCGTAACACAACAGAACAAATACCCAGCCTCCCTTGCAGCACTAACTCTTCCGGGACCTACAATATACACCCCTGCTAGCACCAAACCCCGCCCCCTCCCCACAACCCCGCCCACCTCAACATCACCTCATTGTTGGCAAGTATGCTCTAGTACAGTGGTTCTCAACCTTTTTTCAGTGATGTACCCCCTGTGAACTTTTTTTTGATTCAAGTACCCCTAATCAGAGCAAAGCATTTTTGGTTCAAAAAAAGAGATAAAAAAGTAAAATACAGCACTATGTCATCAGTTTCTGATTTATTAAATTGTATAACAGTGAAAAATATTGATCATTTGTAGTGGTCTTTCTTGAATTATTTGGAAAAAAAGATATAAAAATAACTAAAAACTTGTTGAAAAATAGATAAGTGATTCAATTATAAATAAAGACTTCTACTCATAGAAGTAATCATCAACTTAAAGTGCCCTCTTTGTGGATTGTAATAAAGATCCATCTGGATTCATGAACTTAATTCTAAACATTTATTCACAAAAAAGAAATCTTTAACATCAATATTTATGGAACATGTCCACAAAAAATCTAGCTGTCAAGACTGAATATTGCATTGTTGCATTTCTTTTCACAGTTTAAAAACTTACATTCCTATTTTGTTGAAGTATTATTTAATAAATATATTTATAAAGGATTTTTGAAATGTTGCGTTTTTTTAGAATATTTAAAAAAAATCTCACGTATCCCTTGGCATACTTTCAAGTACCCCCAGGGGTACGCGTACTCCCATTTGAGAACCACTGCTTTAGTATACTCTGGACTGAAGCTGTGTGCCTTCATTGTTTTTGTAGCTGTTGTTTTGAGGCATGTTTGAAACAAATAGAAAATAATGCACTTTGTGAAAGTCAAAGTATAGTATTTCCCATAGTTGTAATGGGTATCAGGATTATCTCAGGGACAGCATGTCCCAAATTCCAAGCTATTTTGAGGCATGTTAAAAAAAAATAAAGCCCTTGTGACTTTAATAATAAATATGGCAGTGCCATGTTGGCATTTTTTTCCATAACCTGAGTTGATTTATTTTGGAAAACCCTGTTACATTGTTTAATGCATCCAACGGGGCATCACAACAAAATTAGGCATAAGAATGTGTTAATTTCACTACTTTATATATCGGTATTGGTAATTAAGAGTTGGCAAAAAAGCCATTATCGGACATCGCTAATCATGGCGTTATTATGAAGACTTTGAAATCGAATTACAATACCATTACGCTCCTAAATTTGAAAATTTTTAACTGAATGAGACACCCAGAATGTACATGAAAATAAAGAATGTGGGGATTTACAGTATTAACTATGAACAATAAAACACTGAACATAAACAACATATGAACATCGCTCATCTTTTACTTCTTAGACAACTTCTTTGATCAATATCTTTTACAATCAAGCAAAACGCAACAAACATTGCAAAATATGAAGGCAAAGGGTAGAAAAAACTACAATCTGATATAATATTACTTATGCAGGGATTGGACTAAGTTGGAAAGTCATGTATTTTTTGTGGGTGTTTGTTGAATATGAATGAAGTGGCAAAATTGCAGCATCCCAAAATTCACAAGGGTCTGCTTATTGTATGTATGTCCAGGGTTTCCCACACATTCATTTATTTGTTGCGACCCGCCACGAAAGAATTACAGCCGCCACAAATTAAAAAAATAAATAAATAAATAAATAAAATGTTTTATTTTTTTCCCCCCGGGTTTTGACTCGCTCGACCGCTCATAAAAGCAATGGGACTCTGTCTGTGAATAGAGCTTGTAGTTACATATTATATAAATATGTATATACATATGTACATAAGGTGTTGTAATTATATTCCAACTCCGCGTTCTTCTTGGTCATCGCCACCGCCACCCAACCTCCCTCCCCCCCTCACCCCGCCGCCCGACCACACCACCACAAATAGATGCCTGACCTGTGGGAAACACTGATGTTGATTCTTTTTGCTGCACATAATGATTGTATCAATTCCTCACTGACTGTGTTGATAGACAGACTGTATTTGTTTCTAAAGAAGCAAATGCAAGACACAAGTGTCAGTGCTCCGTTATATTCTAGGAAGAAATCAGACGGTACATGTGCAACGGGTCATTAACAGTGTCATTTGCGAAAGAAAAGAGACATCCATGCTCATGAATTGCGAAATTACAATTTGAATAGATCATGGCAATTTATATCTATTATAGTACAGTAGAACTGAAACAAAATAGTATGAAAACTAACATATTTTCTCTCTTATTTATGGATACTTATAAAAAAAATTCCACCATCCAGTTCAAAACAAGTATATTTTTGAATCTATACATGTCTAAAATCCATCACTTATCAGTATGGGCTCTTTTTTTTTTTTTTATCAATAAAAGCCTTTTTAAAGAGAAGAACACTTGTGCTTCTAGCTCTTCCGTGTGTGTTGGGGCCAGCTGCACTACATGGTTGCCACACAGCCGATCCACACCACTGCCACCCTTTCTTTTTTTACAGCATGGGTCTATTCACAACCCCCTCCATCTCTGTGTGTGTCTCCATAATGTAGCCCTCCAGCTCCAATTCACATATCCATTGCATGAACCCAGCAGGCCCTATAAAAGGATACCCTTCTGTTCCCTCACAACCTATCAAATAACAAGTCCGATACATTTTTGTACACAAACTGTCATATAGAGACAAGGGGCAAGTAACAAAAATGTACATCTGTGTTATTACTTGCGTGTAGTCGGGTATTTCATAGCACTGTTATTTCTGTTATAGTCATAATTGCTGACATATTGTAGTGACTGCTCCTACTTTGTGTGTGTGTGTGTGTGTGTGTGTGTGTGTGTGCGTGTGTGTGTGTTAGCATAGCCTCCTAGCCATCCTGACACTGATATGACAGCAAGGATTAGGGAGATCCAGCCTACAGCATTTTCTCCAATCACAACATTTCTGTGTGCCTTTCTTAGTACAGACTGTAGCCACACAGAATGGGGGAAGTTGTCTTCTCCTCGAAGCTCATATTAAGTGAAACACAATTTAACAAAAACATGCAGTGATGGTACATACACAGTACAACGACCACCATGCATTTTGTGTAATAATAGAAGCATTTCAAAACGGGTTGGAAATGCTACTAATTTGGCTGCTGGCGTATGCAGTAACATATTGCATCGTTGCACTCAATCATCATATTGCACTGATAATTTTCCGGTCTTCACAATATACAATGAAAACTGTAGAGAGAGGGAAAAAAAATTAATACATCTTAACAAAAAAATTACACACAGCGAAAATAATTATTGCACTTTTTTTGGAATGTTGCCTATCTTTCACAATCATTATGAAAGACATTATCATGGATGGATTTTTTTTTTTATGCATTCCAAATAATAAATAACATAAATAAAAATAATCTGACAGCAAAGCCAATGGGAGCTCCGCTATTCCATCCATGCAATCTTATAAATAACCAAAAGTAATAACAATATTCCATTTACATTTTGTGACTTGAATATTAACCAAGTATTAGTGATATTGTTATTATAAGTGCTAATGCAGACAGACTATTTTTAGCGGCGAGGTAATACTTCCGTTTTTCCCTAAGTTTAGATCATCTAGGGGTCTGCTGTTTCCTGGCTTCCTTGTTGCCTGTAAATTCATTTTAGATCAGGCCTGGGCAATTATTTTGAAAAAAATGTGTCTGGGGGCCGGTATATCTCTTTTTAGGAAAACTAATACAAAACTTCACAATAAAGTCCGATTGAATGCTAAAAATGTTATAACAGACCGCCTTAAAAACGGAATGAAATTTTAATTTTTTCTATGAACGATAAAACCCTGATTATTGAGAACATATGAACGTCACACCCCCTCTCAATTGACATATTTTACAATCCAGCCAAATGCAACAAACACAGCGAAATATGAACGTGAAGGGTAGTAAAATAAAAAAACATCTACAATCTGATATATGTGATGTATCACTAAGCTTTAGAACTTTCTTGTAAAAATCTCCTTCCACGTCTGTCCCTGACACCCACATTTCAGGCTGGACGCTCTGGAAACACTCTGTGGAAACGCTCCCCACCCACACTGCTTGGTGCCTAGTCTGACCTGCTGTGACGTACTGTAGATGACCATAGTAACTAGTAGGGCTGTACGGTATTCAGGTATTAGTATAGTACTGCGATACTAATTAATCATATTCGGTACCATACCGCCACTGAAAAGTACCGGTCCGCCACACCCTAAGATTTTTTGTTAAAAAAAAAGCCAATAATGCAATTTTTTTCTGGTCCCCTTTCTTTAGATAAGAATCGAAAAGTACCGAAAAGTATTAAAATAATATTGGTATCAGGACAACACTAGTCACCAAAATATCCATTCCAACCATTGAAATATGTTGTATAGTTCAAGACTTATGGTAATTTGAAAACATCACTGCAAATCATAATAGCGACTACACTTTCCATCTTAAAGATCTAAAAAAATATTTGGGAATGTCCGGCGGGCCAGATTGAAAAGCATGTGGCCCCCGGGCCTTAATTTGCTCAATTCTGTTCTAGATTATAAATCATGCATCTCACCTGGACATGAGACATCTGAATAGGTAATCCGACAAGCTGGGACACTTTGTTAGCCAATTTAGACCTGGAACTGGCGAGAACGGTACGAAAAGTACTTGTTCTCCCCACACCTACACCCTGTTTCTTCGTGAGCATTATGAAACATTTTTGATCAAAATAGGAATATATGATATTACAATATGAAAATACAAAAAAAAAAAAAAAAAAGCCACAATAGAAATATCCATCCATCCATTTTCTACCACTTGTCCTTCTCAAGGTCGCTGGGATGGCTGTAGCCCATCTCAGCTGCATTCGGGCGAAAGCGGGTTACACCCTGGATAAGTTGCCACCTCATCGCAGGGCCAACATAGATCGACAGACAACATTCACACTCACATTCACACACTAGGGCCAATTTAGTGTTGCCAATCAACCTATCCCCAGGTGTCTTTGGAGGTGAGAGGAAACCGCAATACCCAGAGGGAACTCTCGCAGTCACAGGTAGAACATGCAAACTCCACTCAGAAAGACCCCAAGCCCAGGAATCGAACCCAGGACCTTCCCATTATGAGACACCAGTACTAACCCCGGTTTTACCCCGCTGCCCAGTAATAGAAATGTTAGAACCATGGAAATCACTAAAGTAATACCAATTTACCGTACAAGACAGGAGACAAACATCAATTCATTAGCTATAGACCAGTCTCATTACTCCTCCAATTCTCTAAAATTATTGAAAAAATATTTAACAACAGATTATACAACTATATAGACAAGTATGAAGTACTGTTGGCTAGCCAATACAGATACAGAACATGTACACCTCAACATCAATGGCACTAATTGAAATATCTGAGGAAATTGTTAACACAATAGTTCATAAACTATATGTAGTTTTGATACATCTTGTAGTCTACCCCAGGGGTCAGATCTGGGACCAAAAGTATTCAATGTATAAATACATGACATTGATAAAAGCTCAAAATACCTCAAGTTAATACAATTTGCAGATGACCACTGCATTGTGCTCAGAGAAACGCACACAGGAAACGATTAAATTGGTGCAGTTGGAAGTTAACAATGTAAATAAATGGTTTAATAAAAACAGATTATCATTGGATTTAAGTAAAACTAAAACAATGCTTTTAAGAATAAGTATGGAAAATTGTTATGATCCGTTGCCTGGATCATAGTCTGTTTACTTTGTCTAGTCACTTCTGTTTTCAGTACCTCTTGATTTTGTTGATTTCAGTTGCCATGACGGCAGATTGCTCTCACCTACCTCTGGTTAGTGTTCAGGACCCTCATCTGTTGTCCGAGCACTAATCAAAGGGCTATTTAGTCTATGCCCTGGCCTCACACGGTCTGGCTTCCTAGTTTGCTTTATAAAACAAATAACGACGTTTGTTTCCTGATCTGTACCTGCTAGCTTCCACGATAGGCTTTTTTTTTTACCTGCTAGCTCCCACGCTAGCCCCTTTAGTTTTTGCCTTAAGTGCTATGAGCACGTTTTTCTTTGTTCCCGTCTGATTTATTTAAATAAATCATTTTTTTGCTACCCGCACGCTGTGTCCCAATTCTGTTGCATCCTGGGAGAACAAAACCGGCATCACCTTGTGCCCCGCCCCGGTCGTCACAGGAAGCCAGCAACAAAAAGTCCTCTCGCAGCGGCCATGGAGGAAGTGGTTTACACACCAGCACGGGCTCCAAGACTGGTTTCCACACCATCACGGGCTCCAAGACTGGTTTCCACACCAGCACCGGCTCCAAGACTGGTTTCCACAGCACCGGCTCCAAGACTGGTTTCAACACCAGCACCGGCTTCAAGACTGGTTTCTGCTTCCACGGCGTCGACGTCTCCTGCTTCCACAGCGACGGCGTCTCCTGCTTCCACGGTAACGGCGTCTCCTGCTTCCACGGCGACGACTTCTCCTGCTTCCACGGCGACGACTTCTCGTGCTTCCACTGCGACGACGTCTCCTGCTTCCACTGCGACGACGTCTCCTGCTTCCCTGGCGACGCCGACTCCTGCTTCCCTGGCGACGCCGACTCCTGCTTCCCTGGCAACGCCGACTCCTGCTCCTGCTTTCACGGCGACGCCGACTCCTGCTCCTGCTTCCACGGTGACGACGACTCCTGCTTCCTCGGCGACGACGACTCCTGCTTCCACGGCGACAATGACTCCTGCTCCTGCTTCCCTGGCGACGCCGACTCCTGCTTCCCTGGCGACGCCGACTACTGCTTCCCTGGCAACGCCGACTCCTGCTCCTGCTTTCACGGCGACGCCGACTCCTGCTCCTTCTTCCATGGCAACGACGACGACTCCTGCTCCTGCTTCCACGGTGACGACGACTCCTGCTTCCTCGGCGACGACGACTCCTGCTTCCACGGCGACAATGACTCCTCTTGCTCCTGCTTCCACGGCGACGACTCCTCTTGCTCCTGCTTCCACGGCGACGACTCCTCTTGCTCCTGCTTCCACGGCGACTACTCCTCTTGCTCCTGCTTCCACGGCGACGACTCTTGCTCCTCCTTCCCCGGCGACAACTCCTCCTGCTCCTGCTTCCACGATGGCGACGGCTCCTCCTGCTCTTGCTTCCACGATGGCGGCGACTCCTGCTTCCACGACGACGCCTGCCACTTCAATCAATCAATCAATCAATCAATGTTTATTTATATAGCCCTAAATCACAAATGTGATTTAGGGCAAGGAAAACTCACACCCAGTGGGCAAAGACAACTCACACCCAGTAGGACGCCAGTGACAATGATGACTATGAAAACCTTGGAGAGGACCTCATATGTATACTGGCTTTAGGAATCACTAATAAACCGGAGTCCTTTGAACGCAGATTTCTTGCCGGGACATATGGTACAATACAATCGTCAAGATAGGATGGAGACAACGTCTGCTCCTTCCTCGTTTCCGGCAGGCCTTCCCAGGGGGCCGCCACCTTCCTCGTCATCATCGTCATCTCAGCATCCTCGAGCTGTCCGGCTGCACAAGCAGTAGTCAGGGGCCCGCATGCGGCTCTCTCAGAGGTCAGTTAATGGACGCCAGTGGCGCAAACAGCAGCGATGCCCAAGACGTTGTCGTAAAACTCTCCGGCTGCTGAATGTCTGGCGCCACTCACGCCCACCTTCTCGGCGGCCACGAATGTGGCCATTCCGTGGTTGCCCACCTCATCTGCAGCGGCCACCTGGCTTGTCCCCGATGGATTCGGGGACACTTGGCCTGGCGACCCACCACCAAGTCAAGTCCTCCCTCCGCCCTCCCTTGACTCTTGAACTGTATCTAAGTTTTTAGGGTTTTTTTTCCAAGGGACGTCTGGAATCCGTCCTTTAAGGGGGGGATACTGTTATGATCCGCTGCCCGGATCATAGTCTGTTTCCTTTGTCTCGTCACTTGTGTTTTCAGCACCTCTTGATTTTGTTGGTTTCAGTTGCCATGACGGCAGATTGCACTCACCTGCCTTTGGTTAGTGTTCGGGACGCTGTTGTCCGGGCCCTAATCAGAGGGCTATTTAGTCTATGCCCTGGCCTCACTCGGTCTGGCTTCCTAGTTTGCTTTATACAACAGATGACAACGTTTGTTTCCTGGTCTGTACCTGCTAGCTTCCACGCTAGGCTTTTTTTACCTGCTAGCTTCCACTCTAGCCCCTTTAGTTTTTGCCTTAAGTTCTATGTGAACATTTTTCTTTGTTCCCGTCTGATTTATTTTTAAATAAATATTTTTTTCCTACCTGCACGCTTTGTCCAAAGTCCATTGCGTCCTGGGAGAACAAAACCGGCAAAACCATGCGCCCCGGTCGTCACAGAAAATAATCCAATTAAATACAAAAAGATCGTGTACATATTGACAGTGTGAGGAAACAGATTTTTAGGAGTTATAATAGATAATAAAACGAGCTGGATAGTCATACAGTATAACATGATGTGGCAAGAAATATTTCACTATTGAATAAGGCATAGTAACTCCCAAATTAAAAGTTACTTTGTACTGTTCATTAGTGTTACCATACCCAAGTTATGGTGCAGCAATGTGGGGGAACATTTATAAAAATACACTTGATTCACTAACAGTACTGCGGAAAAGATCATTCAGAATAATACATAAGGCTGCATATAGAGAACACACAAATTATCTGTTCATTGATTCTAAAATATTGAAATTAACTAATCTGGTACATTTTCAAATTGCAAAAATCATGTACAAAGCAAATAACAACAGATTGCCCAGAAATATACAACAGTACTTATCAACAAAAGAAGAGAAATGTAATCTCAGGAATAAATGGAACCTAAAGTGTTTATATACACGCACACCTTTGAAAGTATTTAGTGTATCTGTATGTGGGATTAAAGTATGGAATGGATTGACTAAATAACTTAACAATATACTAATATGAGCCGGTTAAAAAAGCAGATGGTGTTCACAAAGTATATAAAAGAACTGGTAAAATTAAGTAATTGAATATTAGTATCATGTACTCATTGTCGGACTGGGGTAGAATATGAATAAATTCTGCTCCACACTAATTTACTCCTTATAATTATTCGTCACTTCTTATTTCTCGCTACTGTATTCAGTATACCTCTCCACATACAACTGGTCGAGACAGACAGCCACCCCACAGAGCGTGGGTTCTGTCCTGGGTTTTTTCCCATTGGGGAGTTTTTCTTAGCCTTCAACGTGCTTGCTCTTGTGGGCTTTAGTTGGTTCTTTCTTTTCTTTTTTTTGCTGCTTACGGCACAGACCTGTGACCGGACAAGCTCTGATTCTTCCCACTCCTTTCGGACGGTTGATCACTTGAGAAAAATGTGTGCTTGTGAAGTTTTGACATGTTCACAATAAATAAAAAAATTGTATTGAAAACATTTTTCAAAATTTCCGGTAGTGATATTATCAAAATTATTCTTTTTCTGCGTGCTAATTTACTGTTAATAGCTGGAGCTGGTTCTACCTACATTTCTGTTAAAATGTATTAATAACTTATTCTTCTGTTGTTTAAAAACTTAAGTTTTGTGCAAAACTACAAATTTGGGTATCGATCCAATACCAAGTATTTTTGGCAGTATTGTTTATACTAATGTTGGTACTTCACATTTCATTGGATGATTAAATTTGGATCACAATTCTAATCAGACATAAGTACAAGATGACAGTGTAACAATATTAAATTATATTGGCTCTGATTTAAATCCTTTGGTTTTTGTGCTAAAAGTCCTCCAACATCCATGGACTGGTTACCTGAGTTTGTAAACTTTAACAAAAATGACAAAGATGGTTTTGATAACAAAGTATATTAATCCAACCTCTAGTATCGACCTTAACCTTATACTATATATGGTGTCGTTTCTGTCTTTGTATTCATTCGCTCAGCTTTGTTAACATTGAAGAGCTTTAGCTTGCGGTTGTTATGTAGCGAGGGGATGTATATTGTACATCCCGGAAGAGTTAATGCTGCAAGGGGTTCTGGGTATTTGTTCTGTTGTGTTTATGTTGTGTTATGGTGCGGATGGTCTCCAAAAATGTGTTTGTCATTCTTGTTTGGTGTGGGTTCAAAGTGTGACACGTATTTGTAACAGTGTTGAAGTTGTTTATACGGCCACCCTCAGTGTGACCTGTATGGCTGGTGATCAAGTATGCCTTGCATTCCCTTGTTTGTGTGTTAAATCTGCGTATATTTGTATGAAGTTGGGCCTGCACGCTGTTTGTACGGAGGAAAAGCGGACGTGACGACAAGTTGTAGAGGTCGTTAAAGGCAGTGCCTTTAAAGGTCTACTGAAATGAGATTTTCTTATTGAACAGGGGATAGCAGGTCCATTCTATGTGTCATACTTGATCATTTCACGATATTGCCATATTTTTGCTGAAAGGATTTAGTAGAGAACATCAACAATAAAGTTCGCAACTTTTGGTCGCTAATAAAAAAGCCTTGCCTATACCGGAGTAGCAGACGCTGTGAAAGCGACAATTTCCCCATTAATTTGAGAGAGGATGAAAGATTCGTGAATGAGGATAGTGAGAGTGAAGGACTACAGAAACAAAATTAAGAAAAAAAAAAAGGCGAGGGCAGTGGGAGCAATTCAGATGTTATTAGACACATTCACTAGGATAATTCGGGAAAATCCCTTATCTGCTTATTGTGTTACTAGTGTTTAAGTGAGATTATATGGTATCTGAAAGTCTGACAGGTGTGGTGACCGCCACTGTCTCTGAGGGAAGCCACACAGCTGCAGGAGGACGCAAGCTCCCCTCATGTCTACGGTAAGAGCTGACTTATTACCACAATTTTCTCACCAAAACCTGCCGGTTGACCTGTGGTCGGGAATCATGTTCGCTTGACCGCTGTGTTCCATTGTTAAGCTTCACCTTCGGGAAATTCAAACAAGGAAACACCAGCTGTGTTTGTGTTGCTAAAGGCAGCTGCAATACACAGCTTCCCACCTCCATCTTTCTACTTTGACTTCTCCATTATTAATTGAACAAATTGCAAAAGATTCAGCAACACAAATGTCCAGAATACTGTGTAATTATGCGATTAAAGCAGACTACTTATAGCTTGGATCGGTTTTGAAAAAAATGTCTGCTACAACCGATGACGTCAAACGCATGCGTCATCATACCGCGACGTTTTCAACAAGATACATCGTGCTAAGTTTAAAATTGCAATTTAGTAAACTAAAAAGGCCGTATTGGCATGTGTTGCTATGTTAAGATTTCATCAGTAATATAAAAACTATCAGACTGCGTGGTCGGTAGTGGTGGGTTTCAGTAGGCCTTTCAGGCACGCCCCCAATAATTTTGTTTGGGTGGAAATCGGGAGAAATTCGGGTGAATGTTTGCCCCGGTAGATTTTCGGGAGGTGCATTGAAATGCGGGAGTCTCCCGGGAAAATCGGGAGGGTTGGCATTAGCCGCTCACGGAAATGTTACATTGCATTCAGGACGTGCTCGTTCTCTTGGCGCTGTCAAATTTGCTAGACACAGCTAGCACGTGTCATCAACATGCATTATCACCATATAACCATAAAATCAAAAGCTCCATTGTTGGCCAAATGTATATAATTGATATCGGATATATCGTCCATATTGCGCAACCCTACTATACTATACGTGCAGGGCTGCGTTAACCTAAGGGGGTTTTGGGAGACCCACCCCCACACCCCTGAAAACACACTTTACAAAAAAATCATGATTTTATCCAACAGATTGTCCATCCATTTTTCTACCGCTTGTCCCTTTTGTGGTCGCGGGGGGTGCCGGAGCCTATCTCAGCTGCATTCGGGCGGAAGGCGCGGGGTACACCCTGGACAAGTCGCCACCTCATCACAGGGCCAACACAGATAGACAGACAACATTCACACTCACATTCACACACTTAGGCCAATTTAGTGTTGCCAATCAACCTATCCATGTCTTTAGAGAATGTCAACAATGCAAAAATATAATCCATTTTTAAAATAATAACGTTCATTACTTCCGGGAGACTGCTTGTGTTTTTAGCTCAGGAGTATAGCGCTGGCCTTTCACATGGGCGACGTAGGTTTGCGCTCCGCTCGGAGCAGTAAGTAAAAACAAAACAACTGTTTTGTTATTTACAATCAGCTAGACCAGTGGTTCTCAAATGGGGGTACTTGAAGGTATGCCAAGGGGTATGTGAGATTTTTAAAAAAATATTCTGAAAATAGCAACAATTCAAAAATCCTTTATAAATATATTTATTGAATAATACTTCAACAAAATATGAATGTAAGTTCATAAACTGTGAAAAGAAATGCAACAATGCAATATTCAGTGATGACAGCTAGATTTTTGTGGACATGTTCCATAAATATTGATGTTATAGATTTCTTTTTTTTTGTGAAGAAATGGTCGGAATTAAGTTCATGAATTCAGATGGATCTCTATTACAATCCCCAAAGGGGGCACTTTAAGTTGATGAATACTTCTGTGTAGTAGAGATGCGCGGATAGACAATCATATCATCCGCAACCGCATCACCAAAGTCGTCATCCACCCGCCGTCCACCCAAACCAACATTTTATCAGGACCGTACCCGCCCGCCAACCGCCCGCTGACATATATCAGAGGTCGGCTGCCTTTACCACTCATAAAGATATTTAAACCTGTTTCACAGAGTAATGAAGAAAATAGGAGCCGCTAATGTTCTCGCGACTATCAAATAGCGTTTATCCTGACGACAAGAATATGGGCGTACTGCGAAGCCATTGCCTTAGACACCTTCAACAACATGTACGCTGCTAGCGGGGTGTATAAAATAGTCAGGAAGTGTCATGAATACAAATGATTCTGGGTATTTGTTGTGTTGCGTTTATGTTGTGTTACTGTGAGGATGTTCTCCCGAAATGTGTTTGTCGTTCTTTATTGGTGTGGCTTCACAGCGTGGCGCATATTACTAAGTGTTAAAATTGTTTATATCACAACCATTAGTGTACTCTGTGTCACCCAGTATGCCTTGCAGTCGTGTGCGTGTTGCTGCGGAAGCCACACACAACATGATGCTGGACTGACAAGCGGATTGTACATGTTGTAGAAGGCGACAAAGCCAATGGCTTTATAGCACGCCCTAATACTTATTATCTGGGTGACTGTCGGCAGTCATTCAAGAGGATAATAACGTCTCCTATTGTCTTCTTCGCTTTAGACACGGGTCTGGTCCCAGAACCATGTATATCAAATATTTCCGGATGGTTCAACCGCCACCCGCCCGAATCTAATTAAAATCTATTTTTTCGTCATGTCAACCGCCCGACCCGCGGTTTATCTGCGGACTCCGCGGATGAGACCGCAAACCGCGCATCTCTAATGTGTAGACATCTTTATTTATAATTGAATCACTTGTTTATTTTTCAACAAGTTTTTTATTATTTTTAAATCTTTTTTTCCAAATAGTTCAAGAAAGACCTCTACAAATGAGCAATATTTTGCACTGTTATACAATTGAATAAATCAGAAACTGATGACATAGTGCTGTATTTTACTTCATCTCTTTTTTTTTTTTAAACCAAAAATGCTTTGTTCTTATTAGTAGGTGCTTGAATTAAAAAAAAAATTCACAGGGGGTACGTCACTGAAAAAAGGTTGAGAACCACTGAGCTAGATGAAACTGAGCTGTCTGTGATAGACAGCTAGGAACACCAACCATCGCATTCCACTATCAAAATCGGGGGCCCCTGTGCTTACAGCCCAGGTAAGCCCTTGCAATAAGGCTGCCGTGGCTATGTGGTAGAGCTATTAACATACTGCAGCCTCACACGTACAAAAGACAAATGTCTTTCTAACTGTTGTCGAACCTGAATTTGGAGCCTTTAACAGACAAAACAAATACCCATCTTTTTTTTCTGTTGTCTCCTATGAAATATTTACATCTAACCTTTACATATTAATAAGAGATGCATCATGACCTACATGCAGCAAGGACAGCACAAGTGGAAGAATAATGAATACAAATATCTCAGGCTGGGTGGCCAGGCAGGTCTTCACCACCATGTGGTGTGAGATTAAACGGAAAATGATCGATGGTGATTTCAGCAGGCAGCCTGTCTTTGACCTTAAGCTCTTTCTCACCGAGTCCACGCCATGTACACTATATACAGTACACAGCATACATTGTATGACATTGAGCTGGAGTAGTGGCTTGCAATTGTTCAATTGTTTTTGGCGTACAATAAGAAAATGTCTAATGCAGGGATGGCCTAACAGTCAGAGACCAAGAGCCACATTTTTTACTGTTATCGCAAAGAGCCACATCATACACATGGGCACACATGAGTATCATCCCTCCCTTCTGTACACACACACACAAACACACACACAGACACACATTTTGGTTAGCCAGATTTATTGTATCATCAATCAATCAATCAATCAATGTTTATTTATATAGCCCTAAATCACAAGTATCTCAAAAGGCTGCACAAGCCACAACGACATCCTTGGTTCAGATCCCACGTAAGGGCAAGGAAAAACTCACAACCCAGTGAGATGTCAATGTGAATGACTATGAGGAACCTTGGAGAGGACCGCAGATGTGGGTGATCCCCCCACCCCTCCTCTATGGGAGACCCGATGCAATGGACGTCGAGTGGGTCTAGCATAATATTGTGAAAGTCCAGTCCATAGTGGATCTAACGTAATAGTGAGAGTCCAGTCCATAGTGGATCTAACATAATATAGTGAGAGTCCAGTCCATTGTGGATCTAACATAATAGTGAGAGTCCAGTCCATAGTGGGGCCAGCAGAAGACCATCCCGAGCGGAGATGTCCCCAACCGATGCACAGGCGAGCGGTCCAGCCAGGGTTCCGATTCTGGACAGCCAGAACTTCATCCATGGCTACCGGACCTGTGTCCTCCCCTTTCGCAAGGGAGAGCGGGGCATAGTAGGAATGAAAAGAAACGGCAAATTAACTGGCCTAAAGAGGGGGTTTATTTAAAAACTAGAGTATACAAATTAGTTTTAAGATGGGATTAAATGCTTCTACTGAGGTAGCATCTCTAACTGTTACCGGGAGAGCATTCCAGAGTACTGGCGCCCAAATAGAAAACGCTCTATAGCCCGCAGACTTTTTTTGGGCTCTGGGAATCACTAATAAGCCGGAGTTCTTTTAACGCAGATTTCTTGCAGGGACATATGGTACAATACAATCGGCAAGATTGTAAGTTTGACACAATGACAGAAATAAACTCCTAGACTACTAAGACCAAAGGCCAGCCATTTTCAACAATGAACATTGTGTGCACTGTCTCACTTGAACTAACCAAGGTCAAGGTGCTGAAGATTTGAAGCTTTAAAATGTGCTAATGACGCCTGATATATAAGACAGACTGTATTGCCATTACAGTACATTCAACAAAAAATATAAACTCTCCTACTTTGTCAAAAAAACGGTTTGCCGTTCATTTTTTTCCTGCCATTTTGAGAGCTAACTTGACACAAATTGTTTACTAAGCCTGCACGATTTTGAGAAAAAACTTAATTGCGGGAAGCAGGGGTTAGTACATGTGACTCACAATACGAAGGTGCTGGGTTCGATCCCCGGGCTCGGGATCTTTCTGTGTGGAGTTTGCTGTTCTCCTCGTGAGTGCGTGAGTTCCGCCCCGTTACTCCGGGTTCCTCCCATCGCCAAAGACATGCACCAGGAGATAGGTTGATTGGCAACACTAAATTGGCCCTAGTGTGTGAATGTTGTCCGTCAGTGTCGGCCCTGCGATGAGGTGGTGACTTGTCCAGGGTGTAACACCGCCTTCTGCCCAAATGCAGCTGAGAAAGGCTCCAGCTCCCCCCGCGACAAAAAAGGCACAAGCGGTGGAAAATAGATGGATGGATGGAACTTAATTGCAATTTTTCTCTCCCAAATTGCGATTCAATATGCGTTTTTTTAATTATACACAAAGGTACATAAACCTGGGAAAATAGTGAATGAAGGAAGACGTTATTTTTAGTCAATCAACATTTTCTTGTCTCAAGGTGCCACACATTAGAAACGATTTGCAATAATTGATAAAAAAAAAAATGTTTGGCTGTATGCAGATTTAGAGCTTTTTGTCTACATCATGCTTCTAAACTGAATGAATAACCAACCGATAACCAGTCCTGGTCTAATGCATTAATGATGATGATGATAATAGGATCATTTTAACATTCATCACCTGTGACTATGGGTCAAATGATTTTGGAGCATCGATGCATTATGAAACACCAGAAGTGATACCGTTTCCCACAATACCTCAATGTGTGTATATCTCTTTAAGAAAAAAAAAAAAACTTGTTACAGCTACTGTGTCGTTTCACTGTGAAATGTCCAAACTTGATCAAAAGTGACACTTTTTTTGACATTGTTTTTGCCGTTACTGTGAGCAAATTTTTTTCCTGGTTAATATTTGGCTCATTGCCCAAATTTACACATTTTATATTGTTTTCTGCTTACCTATTCATCTGGAAAGTTCTTATATTTGCTATTAATTGAGTGAATTCTCCAAATCATTCACACGTATGGTTTTCTACACCAAAAATCAACCATTTATTGATATTATTCAACTTCAACTAACTATTCTTTTTCTCCAGATTTCGGCACTCTCTACCTTGCACATTTTTCACTCGATTCAAACCGTTCCAACTTAAAACTATTCAGCCTATTCAGGAATCGCGGGCTTTCCTTTGACAAATTCCCAAAGTTTCCAGATTTCCCAGAATTCCAGTATTTCCGGGACATTTTTCCCATTCAAAATGAATTGGCCATTTTTCAAACTTCCACCATTTACACATTTTTCAACCGATTCAAACCATTCCTCCTTCAACACGCTACACCATTCTGGAAATTCAAAAGTCATTTTTCCATGCTCCAAAAATTTCCAAGATTTTCCTTAATTCTTGCTTTTCCATCCTCTTTCTGGCGACTACTCCTTCCACATTTTTCAACGAATTTCAACCGTTTTCCTGTCAAAACATTCCTTTTAATCAGGACAAAAAACTAAGTTGTTTTTTGGACAGGAAAAATTACAGGTTTTACCAAAATTCCAGGAATTCTGTATTACCATTTCCCAATTCAACATGTTACTATTTTAACATTTCTCCACCGATTTGAAAAATTTCAACACCAACCATTTCAACTCAGTCGGACCATTCAAAATAATTCCCGCTTTCCCCCCCCCAAAATTCTGGAATTCCCATTGAAATACTGTGACATTCCTCAAACTTCCACAATTCCCACATTCTTCAACCCATTTAAGCCATTCCACCTTTAACACATTCCACCTTTAGGGAAATTCAAACTACCTTTTTTCCAAGTTAAAAAAAAAAATCCGGATTTTACCCCAAATTCCCTAATACCATTTACTACTTCAACATTTCTTGCCCGATTTGACTAATTCCAACACCAACCAATTCAGCTCATTCCGGTAATTCATGATCCTAGTAATTTTTTTTTTTTAATCCAGCTTTTCCCAAATTTCTAGCAAGTGTCCGTTAAAATGAATGGGCCATTTTTGTTGTTGCCCAATTCCCAAATTTTTCAATGTATTCAAACCATTCCAAAATTAACACATTCCACTCTGCCTGGACATTCAAACTGACACTTTCCCAAGTTTCAAAACAAATTCCCATTTTCCTGGAAATTCAAACTCTTAAACATTCAAACCATTTCTACATTCACCCACCCCTCCATTAGCATTTCAGTTCAGCGTCAGCTCTTCAACATTCAAACTATTTTTACACACATACTACATTCTGTCGTCATTTCAGTTCAACTTCAGCATTGGAGCATTAAAGGCCTACTGAAACCCACTACTACCGACCACACAGTCTGATAGTTTATACATCAATGATGAAATATTAACATTGCAACACATGCCAATACAGCCTTTTTGTTTTACTCATTTGAAATTTGAAATTTCCCGCGAAGTAACATGTTGAAAACGTCGCAGTATGATGACGCGTGTGTTTGACATCTCAGGTTGTAGCGGACAGTATTTTCCAGCCCGATATAAGCTATAAGTAGTCTGCTTTAATCGCATAATTACACAGTATTCTGGATATCTGTGTTGCTGAATCTTTTGCAATTTGTTCAATTAATAATGGAGAAGTCAAAGTAGAAAGATGGCGGTGGGAAGCTTTTAGCCTTTAGCCACACAAACACAGCCGGTGTTTCCTTGTTTAAAATTTCCGAAGATGAAGCTTTACTATGGATCAGAGGGGTCAAGCGAACATGGATCCTGACTACATTTCATCCGGCAGTTTTCGGTGAGAAAATTGTGGTAATAAGTCGCCTCTTACCGCAGACCTCAGCGGAGCTTCCGTCCTGCTGCAGCTTCGTGACTTCCCTCAGAGACTCTGGCGTCAACACAACCGTGGCCACACCCCTCCAACTTTCAGGTACTATTTAATCTCACTAAAACACCAGCAACACAATAAGCAGATAAGGGATTTTCCAGAATTACCCTAGTAAATGTCTAACATCGGCCCCCACTGCAATCGCTTTTTTTTAAAAAAACTTTTTTATTTATTTATTTTTTTCTAGTCATTCACTCTAAATTTCCTCATCCCCAAATCTTTCATCCTCGCTCAAATTAATTGGGAAATTGTCACTTTCTCGGTCCGAATAGCTCTAGCTGCTGGTGGCTATGATTGTAAACAATGTGAGGAGCTCCACAACCCGTGACATCACGCGCACATCGTCTGCTACTTCCGGTACAGGCAAGGCTTTTTTATTAGCGACCAGAAGTTGTGAACTTTATCTTCCATGTTCTCTACTAAATCCTTTCAGCAAAAATATAGCAATATCGTGAGATGATCAAGTATGACACATAGAATGGCCCTGCTGTCCCCGTTTAAATAAGAAAATCTAATTTCAGTAGGCCCTTAACATGCAATTCCTTCAGGAATTGTTTCTTATAGTTGTATTTGCTAGTCACATTTAGTGATTTTTTTTTTTAATCCAGCAGGTGGCACCACTATTAACACATTATCATTGCTGTGTCAGTACAGCCAATGAGTGTGCCACACACTGTTTTGGTTTATTTTATTTTGTCATTGTTACAGATTTCTGGTAAAAAATTGTACTTGTACAAATGTCCACTTTACAGAATGCGGGTTCTTAGCATTATATTATTCATAATTGATCTGATAGTCTTACCGACTTAAGTATTTCTCCAAAGTGCTAATAGTAATCATAACTTGCTTTTACTGTTAGTCATGTTTGTATGAAATTAACCATTATACTGCATAAATAACTTACTATCAGCATTATTCAATAAAACAAACTTAAAAACATCAATCATTGCACATAAGACACTAAATACTCAAGCTTTACCGTATGTTTATAAGGCTTTATAGTAGAGGAGAGTCCAAAGTAGGAGTGATACTGGGGTTGTGCAGGGTTGAATTATGGGATGCACTTAATGTAAATCAGCCTCCACCTTTTGTTTCCTAGTGGCCCCGCTGGCTCAGTTTGGTAGCGGAATGAATAATTAACAGTGGCCTTCTGGTCATGTTTTTCATCAGTGTCCACCTACAAAGGTAAACAGCGCTGTGCGGAGCTCTCCATTGACAAGCTCCTTACAACATGACAGCTGTTCCATTTGTATCTGACTGACGAAATTATTCAAAATAGGTGAAAGAGCTAATCTAATCTTAGAAACCGCTACCCTGCTAACGCTGGCACATAAAAGGCATAAAAAATCTATACAATATGTGTCCATCCATCCAGTTAGTTATCAACACTTAATTCGCAGTAGATGGTTTGGAATCAATTATTGATGGGTCAAAGAAATCAGTGACTTTAAAGAGAGGAAGAGGGACAATATATAATGTAAAATAATCTTTTTGATATTAGTTTGCAAAAAATATTTTGCTGAACAGCTATGCTGAAAGGAATATGAAACATGCAATGAGCAAATAGTACAAACCCCGTTTCCATATGAGTTGGGAAATGTTGTTGGATGTAAATATAAACGGAATACAATGATTTGCAAATCCTTTTCAACCCATATTCAGTTGAATGCACTACAAAGACAAGATATTTGATGTTCAAACTCATAAACTTTTTTTTTTTTGTTGCAAATAATAATTAACTTAGAATTTCATGGCTGCAACACGTGCCAAAGTAGTTGGGAAAGGGCATGTTCACCTCTGTGTTACATCACATTTTCTTTTAACAACACTCAATAAACATTTGGGGACTGAGAAAACTAATTGTTGAAGCTTTGAAAGTGGAATTCTTTACCATTCTTGCTTGATGGTCTCCGCTGTCATAATTTACGCTTCATAATGCGCCACACATTTCTGATGGGAGACAGGTCTGGACTGCAGCCAAGCCAGGAAAGTACCTGCACTCTTTTACTACGAAGCCACGCTATTGTAACACGTGGCTTGGCATTGTTTTGCTAAAATAAGCAGGGGCGTCCATGATAATGTTGCTTGGATGACAACATATGTTGCCCCAAAACCTGTATGGACCATTCAGCATTAATGGTGCCTTCACAGATGTGTAAGTTACCCATGCCTTGGGCACTAGTACACCCCCATACCATCACAGATGCTGGCTTTTGAACTTTGCGCCTATAACAATCCGGATGGTTATTTTCCTCTTTGTTCCGAAGGACACCACGTCCACAGTTTCCAAATGTAATTTGAAATGTGGACTCGTCAGACCACAGAACACTTTTCCACTTTGCATCAGTCCATCTTAGATGAGCTCGGGCCCAGCGAACCTGGCGGCGTTCCTCGGTGTTGTTGAGAAATGGAATTCGCTTTGCAGAGTAGAGTTTGAACTTGCACTTACAGATGTGCCGACCAACTGCAGTTACTGACAGTGGTTTTCTGAAGTGTTCCTGAGCCCATGTGGTGATATCCTTTACACACTGATGTCAATTTTTGATGCAGTACCGCCTGAGGGATCATAGGTCTGTAATATCATCGCTTACGTGCAGTGATTTCTCCAGATTCTCTGAACCTTTTGATAATTTTATGGATCGTAAATGGTAAAATCCCTAAATTCCTTGCAATAGCTCGTTGAGAAATGTTGTTCTAAAACTGTTTGACAATTTGCTTACAAATTGGTGACCCTCGCCCCATCCTTGTTTGTCAATTACTTAGCATTTCATGGAAGTTGCTTTTATACCCAATCATAGCACCCAACTGTTCCCAATTAGCCTGCACACCTGTGGGATGTTCCAAATAGGTGTTTGATGAGCATTTCTCAACTTTATCAGTATTTATTGCCACCTTTCCCAACTTCTTTGTCACGTGTTGCTGGCATCAAATTCTAAAGTTAATGATTGTTTGCACACAAAAAAATGTTTATCAGTTCTAACATCAAATATCTTGTCTTTGTAGCATATTCAACTGAATATGGGTTGAAAATGATTTGCAAATCATTGTATTCCGTTTATATTTACATCTAACACAATTTCCCAACTCATATGGAAACGTTGTTTGTAAACAGGAACAGAAGAACATTTACCTTATTATGTGCTATAAGATCAAAATGATGTCACACTTGGAAACATTTCATTTTTCTCAGTATCATTTAGATACATTTTAATAACGGAAATTTATCAAACGCATCATGCCGCTCCTCTGATTTTTTCCGGTACTAGCTGTCACTCGTGAGCCAGAAGAAGCAATTCCTGATAAACACAGTTTGCTGCCTCACAGTCAAATGACACAAAAGTCTTATTGGTAACGTATTATTTTTTATTTAAAGTGTCATACACATCAATTTATTGAGGGAAACAGTCTCACTCAGCATCAAGGGTTGGAATTAGGGGTCGCATCACCAAAATGTCTTCCCGAGCGCGGCCCCCGCTGCTGCTCACTGCTCCCCTCACCTCCCAGGGGGTGATCAAGGGTGATGGGTCAAATGCAGAGAATAATTTTGCCACACCTAGAGTGTGTGTGTGCCAATCATGGGTACTTTAACTTTAACTTTTTAACTCCTTGTGTTTCATAATGCATCAATGCTTCAGTATCGTTTGACCCATCACTAATTATTACATAGAGTGGGAGGTTTTAGTATGGATGCATATTCCGTAGGGCTATTGAACTACAGAATGCCCTGTAATACCATACCCGCCCCTCAGTTCAGTTCAAAACTTGGGAGACAAACATTTTTGCAGCCAATTCCTAAAAAACACTAGAGTGCTCCTGCTGTATAAAGGAACTTGGACCATTTTAAACACATTGGCGATTCCTTACGTTGAGATTTTAACCTTGCTAGCAAACATAAAATACCAGGGTCCAAACTACTGATTTAGTAGTCATTTGTTCAACTTCTTTATTTGTAGTGCTGTTCCCCAAGGTTCCACTTTAGGTCCATTTGAGCTATTCAACTTCAGTTAAAAATTTTTGTGAGAGGCTCAAATTTTTGCAGTAGATTCTTGACCCTCTCAGTGGCCTATAGTGTTTAGAGTGTCCCCCCTGAGATCGGTAGGTTGTGAGTTCAAACCCCGGCCGAGTCATGCCAAAGACTAAAAAAAAAAAAAGGGACCCATTGCCTCCCTGCTTGGCACTCAGCATCAAGGGTTGGAATTGGGGGTTGAATCACCATAAATGATTCCTGGGCGTGGCACCGCTGCTGCCCACTGCTCCCCTCACTTCCCAGGAGGTGGTCAAAGGGATGGGTCAAATGCAGAGGACATATTTCACCACACCTAGTGTGTGTGTGTGTGTGTGTGTGTGTGTGTGACAATCATTGGTACTTTACTTTAAGAACACAAAAGATATGTCATAGTGGTGATATTTGACTATCTTTTTTGCAGAAGTTTCTTAAAAACAGCAGAACGCTCCTGCAGCTCTAAAAAAAAAAAACTGCACCAAAAACAAATTTCTACTTTAGAGAGTTTACTGGTTCTGTTTCACCTGAAGATAAAAAATTTGACTTATACTGAATGATAAAGTCTGGCTCGTCAGTCCTTGGCTTTCTTGAAATATGGCCCAACAATTTAGTTGAATATCCCTGCAGTCTTATGTGTGAACATGTTTAAAGGGGAACAGCACTTTTATTTATTTATTTTTTTTGCCTATTGTTCACAAACCCTGTGATGAGACAGCGACTTGTCCAGGGTGTACGCTGCCTTCCGCTCGATTGTAGCTGAGATAGGCACCAGCGCCACCCACGACCCCAAAGGTAATAAGCGGTAGAAAATGGATGGATGTCCAAAAACCTTTTGAGAGACAAGAAGACAAAAGTTTTTTTTTTACATTCAAACATGTGAAAATATTTGTGGCAAGTAAGCCATCTCATGGGAGCAATTAATTCTACCTCTAAACACTGCATTCAAAAACCATCAACAATACTTAATTTACATTTCGTAACCTATACACCTTATTTTAAGAGCGAACACTGAGAAACCTTTTTTTTTCCTATCATACTAACACATTTGCGTGCTATGGTATAAGCCATAAAAGCTATCTCCAGCAAGAGATAAGCTAGCTTCTACATCAGCATGAAACGCGTGAGTTTGTAATGCACAAGACTGCTTTACGACACCAATTGACTGAAAAACATGAAAATTCATATTACAGTATCAGTAAAGTATTAGCCCACATTTCATGTTTTGTTTGTACACAACTAGCCAGACAGCGTATGCTGTCTGTCATGTACATGCATGATGTGTTGCGTGTATCATTATCAATATAAAGTATGACTCACTGTATTGACAGTTGTCTGTTTGGTCCAGCTGGTTGGCTTCAAATTCCACATTTTGCCGCTTCGACACACCTAACCTCACTCTTTCCGCTACCGTCTGCTCCAACGTTTCACGCTCTCCTTCATGCAGGCTCCTCGAAGCAGCAGTTCATCTTCCATAAATTCAGATTTAACAAGATAAGGTTGTGAATCTGCATTTGTTCAAAAATAGTAATCTTTGTTGTTTGTTATCGAATCTGCCATGATTACAAGAAGTAAGAACATATTTGTTGTCATAAGTGCTGCTATGAAAACGGAATATTCCACAGGTGTGCAGGCTTATTAAGAAAAGGTGGGTGCCATGATTGCGTATAAAAACAGCTTCCATAAAATGCTAAGTAATTGACAAACAAGGATGAGGCGAGGGTCACCACTTTGTAAGCCAATTGTCGAACAGTTTTAGAACATTTCTCAACGAGCTATTGCAAGGAATTTAGGGATTTTACCATCTACAATCTGTAAAATCATCAAAAGGTTCAGACAATCTGGAGAAATCACTGCACGTAAGCAATGATATCAGGCGGTACTGCATCAAAAACCGACATCAGTGTGTAAAGGATATCACCACATGGGCCCAGGAACACTTCATAAAACCACAGTCAGTAACTACAGTTGGTCGCTACATCTGTAAGTGCAAGTTAAAACTCTACTAATAAAAGCCAAACCCATTTATCAACAACACCCTGAAACGCCGCCTGCTTCGCTGGGCCCGAGCTCATCTAAGATGGACTGATGCAAAGTGGAAAAGTGTTCTGTGGTCTGACGAGTCCACATTTAAAATTTAATTTGGAAACAGAGGACGTGGTGTCCTCCAGAACAAAGGAAAATAACCATTCGGATTGTTATAGGCGCAAAGTTCGAAAGCCAGCATCTGTGATGGTATGGGGGTGTATTAGTGCCTAAGGCATGGGTAACTTACACATCTGTGAAGGCACCATTAATGCTGAAAGGTCCATACAGGTTTTGGAGCAACATATGTTGTCATCCAAGCAACGTTATCATGGACGCCCCTGCTTATTTCAGCAAGACCATGCCAAGCCACGTGTTACAACCGCGTGGCTTCGTAAAAAAAGAGTGCGGGTACTTTCCTGGCCCACCTGTAGTCCAGACCTGTCTCCCATCGAAAATGTGTGGCGCATTATGGAGCCTAAAATACGACAGCGGAGACCCCGGACTGTTGAACGAATGAAGCTCTACATAAAACAAGAATGGTAAAGAATTCCACTTTCAAAGCTTCAACAATTAGTTTCCTCAGTTCCCAAATGTTTATTGAGTGTTGTTAAAAGAAAATGTGATGTATCACAGTGGTGAACATGCCCTTTCCCAACTGCTTTGGCACGTGTTGCAGCCATGAAATTCCAAGTTACTTATTATTTGCGAAAAAAAATAAAGTTTATGAATTTGAATATCAAATATTTTGTCTTCGTAGTGCATTCAATTGATTATGAGTTGAAAAGGATTTGCAAATCATTGTATTCCCTTTATATTTACGTCCAACACAATTTCCCAACTCATATGGAAACGGGGTTTGTATATATATGTATATGTATATTTGCAGTATGTATACACAATGTTAATGGAGGGTTTTGAGTTTGTTCTAGAGGGCTTTGACGGCAACAATGTTGACTGCCATTGCCTGCATTTTCAGAGTGTTTTTTAGCATCTTTAATATCCCCGACCCAAAAAAATACAAGCGTGTTTTTCAATCAATTTTCTACCGCTTGTCCCTTTCGGAGACAAATTGCCATCTCATCGCAGGGCCAACACAGATGGACAACATTCACACTCCCATTCACACACTAGGGCAAATTTAATGTTGCCAATCAACCTATCCCCAGGTGCATATCTTTGGAGTACCTGGCGGGAACTCACGCAATCACGGCGAGAACATGCAAACTCCACACTGAAAGATCCCGAGCCAGGACCTTCGTATTGTGAGGCACACGTACTAACCCCGGTTCCACCGTGCTGCCCCACACACACGTGTTCTTGTCTCTCATAATGATTGTGAATGATAGGCAACATTTTAGAAAAAAGTATGGTGTAATATTTACAGCTTATCATTTTATTTTACATTATCTAATGGTAATAAATATGAGTGGAAAACTGGAGAAAAAGGTCAAGAGTTTGCTGTTAAACAACAGAGCTATTACTAATATATGTCAAAGGAATGTATGGCACTATACCACTGGAAAAAAAGATGCACAGAACAATGGCTTGGAGTCTCAGGTGAAGCTGGGAGGAGAGGAGTCAAACAGTAAGCAAAGAGGCTGATCGAGCAAGGAAGAGGGAGGGTTCGTTCCTTAGTGTGTATGGGTAGGGAGGGAGAGAGAGGGAGATATTGAGTGTGTGAGCTAGAGAGATTGTGAGGAGAGGGAGGGAAGTGTAAGCCAGTCACAGCATCTCTTCGTACTGCACCAGGGCTAAGGGACTCGTCCCATTGTTTCCCTCGCTACAAAATTAGCACAGTTCCATCTGTGCAGTCATCTTTTTTTTTTTTTTTTTCTACTTGCTGCCTTTGACAGAACCTATCTGATTTTATGCCTGCACTAAAGGATTTACTCATAAAAAATTGTGTTGTCCTGTGTCACGGACATTTTGGACAGGACAGTGGAATTCTGACCGGGACTCGACTCTGCTTTTTATTTATATTGCCATAGCGGATTTCGCTTTGGTTGCGCAGCAAGTGTTTTTTTTCCCCCTTTCTCTGAGCGACAGACATACTGAGAGAAGAGTTAACGGAGGACTCTGCAGGACCCCATGCCTCAATGCCTCCACATTTAAACAGAATTTTTAAGCATTGAAAGGAATTGAGTCCCCCTCGTGCTTCCTTCAGAATGCAAGTAAAGTATATGAGGTTGAGAAAAGTAGTTTGCTGACTGTGCCCGCAACCTCTCTCCAAGTGTGTGCCACAGGATTGCCGAGGAGTCCAAGTGAGTGGAGCAGCGCTGAGTTATTCGGCTGGCTTCTCATAGCTCCTGGAGAGTCCTTTCTCCTGCCTCCATTGGAGTCTGACATTTTATGCCTTCATCAGCCATTACGACTGTTGGATTTTTTTTCTACTAGAAGTCCAGAACTTTGATAGCTGTATTTGCTCTTTTTGACTTTTATTTAAAATTACATTTTTGGAGCACTACTGCTTATTATTATTTTTTTTTAATTTCAATCTTTTTTTTTTTTTTATTAAGTGTTGGTTTCTGCACATGGATGCCTTGAAAACACACCCTAACCATGTGTGTGTTGAGAGGATTGTGACATTATCTCCTGTGGAGAGATCCCCTTGTTTTTTTTGCCCGTGTCTGTGTTTTGACTCTCACAATAGTTAGGCCCACATGGGTTCCAGACACTGACAAGAGGACCACTAAAATAAGGGAAGCTTACCATTGAATTATAAACACAGTAACCCCAGTCCAGCCACATTGTGGATTTTACTGAAGAAGAGATTGAGAAATGGGTTTCTTTTTTTTTTTTTTTTGCAACAAGACTCCCAAGAGGGAATTTCCTCTCTGAAATTAAATGTATAAAACCAACCCTGCTGAGTAAATTTAATCATTTAATTCATTAAGCTTTTCATCAGGCTTTTCCCCTGGCAAACTCTTTCATCTGGGTTTTGTTGAAACAGCTTATTCCCTCGGCTATTGGTGGCAAACCTTTTGAAACTGGAAGATAAAGACCACAGAGCTGCCAAGCTAAGCAGCATGGAACCTCACCTTTAGGATGGATGCTCATTTCATCTATGAATCGACTCTGCTTCAGTTTTATCGAAGGAATATGTTTTCCAAACCATGCTGTGCAAGTGGAAAGGAAGCGCCTCATTCAAAGGCAGATGGCAGATTGACGATTTTACTCCTGTCAATGTTCCCTTGATTGAAACTCATCAACGTGAAAGAGAGGTGTTAAGTTGTGTTGGGTGAAGCTGGCTACAGTGGCCCCAGAGAGGAGCAGACCATTTGAACTTCCATGCGTTTGCCTCATTCAAGTTATACCACCTTGGATAAAACCTAGAACAATGAATTTGTCTGATGCAACGGCAGACCCAGTGCTTGCAGGAAATGGCAGCCTTGGCAATGTTTTTTCTGGTGCCACGAACCACTCCTGTCCCTTAGGATGGGGGCTGAAAGGAAGCCTAGAAGCTTGCATCCTGGAGACTGCTGTCGTCGTACTTTTGACTGTGCTCATTATTGCTGGTAACTTGACAGTAATCTTTGTGTTCCACTGTGCCCCGCTACTGCATCACTACACCACCAGCTACTTCATCCAGACTATGGCCTATGCTGACCTTCTGGTGGGTCTCAGCTGCCTGGTACCCACCTTGTCTTTGCTCCACTACCCAGCAAGTGTCCAGGAGCCCATCACATGTCAGGTGTTCAGCTATGTCATCTCAGTCCTCAAAAGTGTTTCAATGGCTTGTTTGGCCTGTATCAGTGTGGACCGCTATCTGGCTATAACTAAACCACTATCCTATAACCAACTGGTAACACCATGCCGGCTACGGGGCTGCATCACCCTCATATGGGTTTACTCCAGCCTTGTCTTTCTGCCCTCTTTCTTTGGATGGGGCAAGCCAGGCTATCATGGGGATATTTTTGAGTGGTGTGCACATTCGTGGCCCACTTCTGCCCTATTTACAGGCTTTGTGGTGTGCTTACTCTATGCTCCCGCTGCCCTTGTGGTCTGTTTTACCTACTATCACATATTCCGCATTTGCCAGCAGCACAACAGGGAGATCAGTGAACGACGGGCGCGTTTTCCTAGCCAAGAGATGGAAACTGTTGAAGGAGGGGCTGATGGGCAGCAGGGAGGACATGGACCAGATCGGCGTTACGCGATGGTGCTCTTCCGCATCACCAGTGTTTTTTATATGCTCTGGCTGCCCTACATCATCTACTTTGTGTTAGAGAGCTCCCATGTCCTGGATAGCCCTGCTCTCTCCTTCATTACCACTTGGCTAGCAATCAGCAACAGTTTTTGCAACTGTGTCATCTACAGCTTGTCCAATAGTGTCTTCCGCTTAGGCATGCGTCGGCTCTCACAGACAATTTGCTCATTCAGCCACTGTGCCGCTGATGACCGGGACTTTGGGAAGCCAAAACCAAGAAAAAGGGCAAACTCATGCTCTATCTGAATACATGCGTTTTAACTTATTAAGACAGACTGCTGTGTGATGACACCTGTGTTATACCCATGGCCACGGTCCACAATGATTGAAATTTTGAGAAAACATTATTTATTTGTTTGAAAATGTTGTTTTAATCATAGTGTGTTTAATCATTAATGTGTTAGAACTACAATACAGTGGTGCCATGGTTCCAATGCCCAATTGAAAAAAATACACTAATGCCAGAATACATTTTTTTTGAGGGAGTTGTATGAAAAAGCTAATTTGACAAAATCTCTGCTCAAAAACATGTTTCAAGGTCAATTGCTATTGATTAAACATGGTTGACATGCATGATGCAGTTTGCAAATGTGAAAAAGGCTTTCTGCTGAGACTGTTAATATACAGTAATATGGGTAATTGAAAATGATTACTTGTTCTACTGCAATCCTCTATTACTGCACTTTTGAGGACTGTTAAAACTTTTTCAGTAAACTACTATTGAAATTCTTAATTTGTTTTCTCTGTGGGAAAAAATAAGCTTGGCTGTAAAATGTTATTTTAAAATTATTTTGGTATATTTATTGTCCCTTTGTCTGGTATTGAATTATTGAAACATCAAATACGTTTTTTTAATATTTCATTAGGGTTATATATAACTGCCTATTACCCTTTAATAACATGTTTACTCTTTACTCTTTTGAAGCTCAATGTTTTTCTACAACTAACTTAAAGACATTAGCAAAAATGTTTCACTTCTTGGGTTTTTGAGGAGACTATCACACAAAGATTTACTGGAAAAAAAAGATTTTTGATAGCATGCTACTCTCTGTAAATGATATACATATCTTAAAAAACATTTAAAAATGCTGTTTTGGTAATTTGATGAATGACATCATGTTGTTTTGTTGAATTTTGGTTTATTGTCACTACTACGTTTGACAACACAGCATAGAAGTTTGTATCAGTTTTGAAAAATGTGGTCATGTCAGCATTTGAACAGTGTAGTAATTGTCCCTTAGAGACAAACCATATGGTACAGCAATATTTTAAAATCATCCACCACCTTGCTTTGCACATCCTTAGCATTGGTATTGTTAGCACCACCAGCTGGTTGTTGCCAAGTAGTGAAATCCATGCAGGCCTTTGTTACAGCCGTAACTAGTTGCTGTGTTTTTTTTAAATCCAAACTAATTGGAGTTCCCTGACTCCTACCTTGTAGGTTTCACCACCTAAGACTAACTACTCTTCAAGTAAACTTTAGTGCAATTCGTCATCAAATGACGAAAGGAAGAGTTTGTGCAAGAAAATACATACTTTTTCATAATTTTGCTACTGTTGTTTTTGTTATTCAAAAGAGCACACATAGAGAACAGTTTAAACGTAAAGTTATTTCATGGTAAAACGCTCTCTATGTTGGTTTACCTGGGTTGGTTATTTGGTTAAGGTGTTTTGCATAAATCAGTCAGGTAAAATGTCTTGCTATTATATAGTGACTTTGAGTTTCCTCTGAAACTTTTATTTATTTATTTTTTTAAGTCTGGTGAAGGGTGACCGGATCATGCCGGATAAATACACACCGATGTCTCCACTAAGCTTTACTCTCTGTTAAAAACTATGACAATATTGGCAACAGATTGGTTATCCATAGTTATTTAGATGATCCTTTCAGGCCAACATTTCATCAGTGAAAATCTTGTCAAGGTTTTTTTTTTTTTTCTGGTAATTTCTTTTGATCAAAATGGGTTAAACTGTCTGACGTCAACATTGTATCTGTAAGATAATGACGGTAGTCTAGGTTCTGTGAATTCCCTTCAACACTATATCCAAAAATGTGGCTTGTATAAGAAATAACAATAGGTTAACACGGAATAGCTGTGTCAAAAGCTAGAGATCTGTTCTATTGATAGAATGCTCTGTTAACAAGAGTTAGTACTGTGGAGTAGATGCAATTTATGGGGCCTGACTTTGTGTAACGATATGGTAAAAAATACAACAGTAGTCCTAAAATTGATAGCATGGTTGTTACCATGTAATGTGCATTTTTTAACGTGATTGTCCAAGTGAATTTTACAGTATTTGGTCACAAATTGCAGAATTTATTATTTTTTTGGCGTGCTTTTTAAACAATCATGTAAATTTGTAAGTTGGCTTCCTGTTTTAAACCTCCGAGGGCCATCACCTGCATAAAGTACAGTTATTTAAATCGGTGTCTGTATTCCAAAAACCTAACTGAAGTGGTAGGATTATACTGACTTGTTAAAACAAAATGTTTTAATTTCAAGTGCAGTATAAAAATGGATGAATTTAATGAAATGACTGTATGTGTAAGACTTTACACAATATGCTGTATTGTGGGTGTGTTTCAAACATGTTGTACAAAAAAGTATAATGTACCTATTGTGTTAAATTAATCTGTTTCTGATGTTTTGACTATAGAGGGCCGTGTATTGATAGCACAATATCTATTTTTTTATTTTCTGAAATTTTGACAACGATTTTGTTGTTGCCAACCAAATAAAGGTGACAATAACAAGAACTTCACATGTGATATTTCTCGGCTCAGATTCATATTTGTTAAGATAAATGTACGTAAGTATGTAGATATAGTGTCAGTGTATTACTCAAGTATATGTACAGTTTTAGAGATGCTGTACCACAGATGCATATTTAAAAGGAATTTTTGTTTTGTTGGAGTACCTTTTTGTCATTTTATTCATCTTTTTGTGACTGTAAGAATTAAAGGCCTGATTTACTAAGATCCAAAAACCATGTGCTAAACAGCATGTGCAGTCTATAAAATTGCATGCACTATTAGTGGGCATGTTTCGTGCGATCTACTAACACTGCGTTGACAATTTAAAAGTGGTGCCAACTGCCTTATTTAAAGCAGGTTTTTGCATGTACTCTGCGGGGCATCACCGCGGAGACACTGCATGTACCCGTACCCCTTGCTGTGTTTTTAAACATGCAGGAGACATCTACCACTTTTTATGGTCATTTTAGACACAGTTTTTCTCAATTTTTTTCGGTACTGAAGGTGTGCTTAATGTGCTCAATACGTTAAAAAAAAGGCTTACTTCAAGAAGTTTTTTTCAGGTGGGGGATATGTTAATATTATATATTATAAGTGAAAAACAAATGTCTTAAAAAACGCATCAATAACATTTTATTTTAATCAGCTCTGTAAGTCACCCAGCATTCAGTTATGAAATTATAAAAGGATGTTGCTGCAAAACGGTGATGAGTGTTGATAAATTACATTGTGCGTGCTATATGATATATTTGCATCTTCTCCTCCCACTCCCAGCATCGTGGGCATTTTGACGATGAATGTATAGAATTGCATAATTAAGAGGCAAAATGGATTGCACGCCTTAATTTGCTCATTAAACAGGTGCAATACACTTTGTAGACGTTTCGTGCTATGAAGTTTGCACCTGTTTGAGTACATGCAAACCTTTAAAAAATCAGGCCCTAAGTTGGTTAAACAGTAGGGTCTTAGTTAATCTTTTGAAGCATGCAGATGAGGAACAAAAAAATCATACAAAGAGATGGTCCTTGATCTCTTGTTCTGTCTGCAATTTTTTACTTTTTTAATGTGTTAATTTTAGGATCAGTTAAAGGGTACCTACAGTCGTGGTTTGAAAGTTTACATATACTTGTAAAGAAGATAATGTCATGGCTGTCTTGAGTTTCCAATAATTTCTACAACTCTTAGTTTTTTGTGATAGAGTGATTGGAGCACATACTTGTTGGTCAAAAAAATATTCATGAAGTTTGGTTCTTTTATGAATTCATTATTGGTCGACTCAAAATATGACCAAATCTGCTGGGTCAAAAGTATACATACAGCATTGTTAATATTTGGTTACATGTCCCTTGGCAAGTTTCACTGCAATAGGGTGGTTTTGGTAGCCATCCACAAGCTTCTGGTTTCATTTTTGACCACTCCTCTTGACAAAATTGGTGCATATATCCATCCATTTTTCTACCGCTTGTTCCTTTTGGGGTCGCGTGGGGTGCTGGAGCCCATCTCAGCTGCATTTGGGCGGAAGGCGGTGTACACCATTGGACAAGTCGCAACGTCATCACAGGGCCAACACAGATAGACAGACAACATTCACACTCACATTCACACACTAGGGCCAAATTAGTGTTGCCAATCAACATATTCCCAGGTGTATGTCTTTGGAAGTGGGAGGAAGCCGGAGTACCCTGAGGGAACCCACGCAGTCACGGGGAGAACAAGCAAACTCCCCACAGTTCAGCTAAATGTGTTGGTTTTCTGACATGGACTTGTTTCTTCAGTATTGTCCACATGTTTAAGTCAGGACTTTTGGAAGGCCATTATAAAACCTGAATTCCAGCCTGATTTAGCCATTCCTTTACCACTTTTGGTGTGTGTTTGGGGTCATTGTACTGTTGGAACACCCAACTGCGCCCAAGACCCAACCTCCGGGCTGATGATTTTAGGTTGTCTAGCATCTGACATCACATGGACAAAGATAAGACTTTCTGGAGGAAAGTTCTGTGTTATTATATGGCCACAATACCCAGCAATATGTTTAAAGGAGAAAAGGTGAGGCCTTTAATCCCAGGAACACCATGTCTGCCATCAAGCATGGTGGTAGTATTATGCTCTGGGCCTGTTTTGCTGCCAATGGAACTGGTGCTTTACGGAGAGTAAATGTGAGAATGAAATAGGAGGAATACCTCCAAATTCTTCAGGACAACCTAAAATCATCATCCGGAGGTAGGGTCCTGGGCACAGTTGGGCGTTCTAACAGGACAATGACCCCAAACACACGTCAAAAGTGGTAAAAGAATGGCTAAATCAGGCTAAAATTAAGGTTTTACAAACCCCGTTTCCATAGGAGTTGGAAAATGGTGTTAGATGTAAATATAAATGGAATACAATGATTTGCAAATCCTTTTCAACTCATATTCAATTGAATGCACTACAAAGACAAGATATTTGATGTTCAAACTCATAAACTTAATATTTTTTTTGCAAAAAATAACAAACTTAGATTTTCATGGCTGCAACACATGCCAAAGTAGTTGGGAAAGGGCATGTTCACCACTGTGATACATCACATTTTCTTTTAACAACACTCAATAAACGTTTGGGAACTGAGGAAACTAATTGTTGAAGCTTTGAAAGTGGAATTCTTTCCCATGCTTGTTTTATGTAGAGCTTCAGTCGTTCAACAGTCCGGGGTCTCCGTTGTCGTATTTCACGCTTCATAATGCGCCACACATTTTCGATGGGAGACAGGTCTGGACTGCGGGTGGGCCAGGAAAGTACCCGCACCCTATTTTTACGAAGCCACGCTGTTGTAACACGTGCTAAATGTGGCTTGGCATTGTCTTATTGAAATAAGCAGGGGCGTCCATGAAAAAAACGGCGCATAGATGGCAGCATATGTTGTTGCAAAACCTCTATGTACCTTTCAGCATTAATGGTGCCTTCACAGATGTGTAAGTTACCCATACCTTGGGCACTAATGCACCCTCATACCATCAAATATGTTGGATTTTAAACTTTGCGTCGATAACAGTCTGGATGGTTCGCTTCCCCTTTGGTCAGGATGAAACAATGTCGAATATTTCCAAAAACAATTTGAAATGTGGACTCGTCAGACCACAGAACAGTCTTCCACTTTGCATCAGTCTATCTTAGATGATCTTGGGCCCAGAGAAGCCGGCAGCGTTTTGTTGTTAAATGGATTTCGCTTTGCATAGTAGAGCTTTAACCTGCACTTACAGATGTAGCGACAAACTGTATTTAGTGACAGTGGTTTATTGAAGTGTTCCTGAGCCCAAGTGGGGATATCCTTTAGAAATTGATGACGGTTTCTGATACTGTGCCATCCGAGGGATCGAAGGTCACGGTCATTCAACGTTGGTTTCCGGCCATGCCGCTTGCTTGGAGTGATTTCTCCAGATTCTCTGAACCTTTTGATGATATTATGGACCGTAGGTGTTGAAATCCCTAAATTTTTTGCAATTGCACTTTGAGAAACGTTGTTCTTAAACTGTTTGACTATTTGCTCACGCAGTTGTGGACAAAGGGGTGTACCTCGCCCCATCCTTTCTTGTGAAAGACGGAGCATTTTTTGGGAAGCTGTTTTTATATCCAATCATGGCACCCACCTGTTCCCAGTTAGCCTGCACACCTGTGAGATGTTCCAAATACGTGTTTGATAAGCATTCCTCAACTTTATCAGTATTTATTGCCACCATTCCCAACTTTTTTGTCACATGTAGCTGGCATCAAATTCTAAAGTTAATGATTATTTGCAAAAAAAAAAAATGTTTTGTCAGTTTGAACATCAAATAGGTTGTCTTTGTAGCATATTCAACTGAATGTGGGTTGACAGTTATTTGCAAATCATTGTATTCCGTTTATATTTACATCTAAAACAATTTCCCAACTCAAATGGAAATGGGGTTTGTAGAATGGCCTTCCCAAAGTCCTGACTTAATTGTGTGGACAATGCTGAAGAAACAAGTCCATGTCAGAAAACCAACACATTTACCTGAACTGCACCAATTTTGTCAAGAGAAGTGGTCAAACATTCAACCAGAAACTTGTGGATGGCTACCACAAGCGTCTTATTGTAGTGAAACTTGCCAAGGGACATGTAAGCAAATATTAACATTGCTGTATGTATACTTATGTCCCAGAAGATTTGGTCACATTTTCAGTAGACCCATAATAAATTCATAAAAGAACCAAACTTCATGTAAGTTTTTTGTGACCAACAAGTACTGTATGTGCTCCAATCACTCCATCACAAAAAATAAAAAGAGTTGTAGAAAATATTGGAAACTCAAGACAGCCATGACATTATGTTCTTTACAAGTGTATGTAAACTTTTGACCACGGCTGTATGAGGAATTTTGTCTTTTCTGACTTATAAATCTTGTCAAAGTTGGATACTCATGATACACAATGCCAAAGGTCCATGCAGTTTATCGTGTCCTTGAACACAGTTTTGAATGTCGTTGTTTGCCGGAGTTTCGGTCTGACTACATTATGACGTCACTACGGATGGATGTTCTTATTTGGACATTAAAGGGGTCAATTTTATATATTTTTCCTGCATTTAAAACACATAACATGGAATGGTGGTTCATTGATCAAAATATTGTATACCGTATTTCCTTGAATTGCTGCAGGGCATATAGTATGCGCCTGCCTTGAATTACTGCCGGGTCAAACTCGCTTCCCAAAATATTTAGCGCATGCTTAGTATTACAGCCTGGTCAAACTTGTGACATTTCCCCTGTCATCATTTTCAAAATGTAGGAGGCTGATTTTAATACCGGTAATTTGAAATCACATAAAGGGAAGAAGATTAAGAGCTATTCGGTAGAATTTAAGGTCCAAGCTTACATCACACTCAGATTTTTGCTGCATACCTTTGGTAAGTACCGAAGTGAGAAGAGGTTTTAAAATAATTAGCGCATGCTCACTTTTACCGCATGCCTTTGGTAAGCGCAGGAGTGAGAAGAGGTTTTAAATTAATTAGCGCCCCGACGGCAATTCAAGGAAATACGGTAGATTATGTTTTACAACCCATCTTCAAACCGCTTTCTGACCGGCTCTTTGGTATGCAACGTTTTCTGGGAGGTCTAATTTACGTGCCTCCACTCTTCCCGTAAGCCATCTCGTAGTTTTTATCGCTTCCAAATTGATTCTACTGACATATATAAATTCAAACCATACGCTACTTTGTATTAGAAATGGCAAAAGCAGAGATTGCATATACAAGTCCGTCTGCACCACATCAAGAGGGTAGAGAAACATTTTTTGACTACAAAGTCAGACTATAATGACTGACTTGCATAAAGTTCTCCGGGGAAAGTTTACCATACATGGAGTTACCTGCTGACGTCACATGTTGGAAAAGCATCACAAATGGGGCAAATTGCAAACGGCTCGTTTCAAAGAAGTATAACGAAAGGCCAGATTGTTTTATAAATAAAACAATTGTGTAATTCGTAAATAAAAACGTAATACAATGATTTGCAAATCCCTTTCAATTGAATACACTGCAAAGACAAGATATTTCATGTTCAAACTGAGATACTCAATTTTTTTTTTTTTTTTACCTTAGAATTTAATGGCAGCAACACATTGCAAAAATGTTGGCCCTGGGGCCTTTTTACACTGTGTTGCATGGCCTTTCCTTTTAACAACACTCAGTAAACGTTTGGGAACTGAGGAGACAAATTTTTGAATCTTTTCAGGTGGAATTTTTCCCATTGTTGCTTAATGTACACCTTAAATTGTTCAACAGTCCGGGGTGTCCGTTGTGGTATTTTAGGCTTCATAATGCGCCACACATTTTCTATGGGAGACAGGTCTGAACTACAGGCAGGCCAGTCTAGTACCTGCACTCTTTTACTATGAAGCCACCCTGTTGTAACACGTGGCTTGGCATTGTCTTGCTGAAATAAGCAGGGGCGTCTATGATAACGTTGCTTGAATGGCAACATATGTTGCTCCAAAACCAGTATGTATCTTTCAGCATTAGTGATGCCTTCACAGATGTGTAAGTTACCCAAACATCCCCATAACATCACAGATGCTGGCTTTTGAACTTCGCCCCTAGAACAATCTGAATGGTTCTTTTCCTCTTTGTTCCGTAAGACACGACGTCCACAGTTTCCAAAAACAATTTGAAATGTGGACTCGTCAGACCACAGAACACTTTTTCACTTTGCATCAGTCCATCTTAGATGAGCTTGGGCCCACTAGAGGGTGTTGTTGATAAATGGCTTTCGCTCTGTTCAGTAGTGTTTTAACATGCACTTACAGATGTAGCGACCAACTGTAGTTACTGACAGTGGTTTTCTGAAGTGTTCCTGAGCCCATGTGGTGATATCCTTTACACACTGATGTCGCTTTTTGATGTAGTACCGCCGGAGGGATCCAAGGTCACGGGCATTCAATGTTACATGCAGTGATTTCTCATGATTGTCTGAACCTTTTGATGCTATTACAGACCTTAGATAGTGGAATCCCTAAATTCCTTGCTAGAGCTCGTTGAGAAATGTTCTTTATACCGTTCGACAATTTGCTCACGCATTTGTTCACAAAGTGGTGACCCTCGACTCATCCTTGTTTGTGAATGACTGAGCATTTCATGGAAGCTGCTTTTATACCCAATCATGGCACCCACCTGCTACCAAGTCGCTTGTTTACCTGTGGGATGTTCCAAATCAGTCTTTTTGCCACTTGTGCCAGCTCTTTTGAAACATATTGCAGGCATCAAATTCCAAATGAGTTAATAATTGCAAAAAATAAGTTTACCAGTTTGAATGTGAAGTATCTTGTTTTTGCAGTCTATTTAATTGAATATGGGTTGAAAAGGATTTGCAAATCATTGTATTCTGTTTTTATTTACGATTTACACAACGTGCCAAACTCACTGGTTTTGGGGTTTGTACATAAAACGGAACTGCAGCATGATCACCTTCTTTCTAACAACTATTTTTGCGCAACTGCTAGTTTGCACGTCCTTTTTAGACATACTATATATAGACTCGGAGCAGTGGCTCCAGAACAATTTCTGTCTTGATGGACTGCACTGCGTGTGCTAAATGTTTTTGTTTGCATTTTCTCCTCCCAGCATTGTAGGTGATCTGAGAATCAGCATATATTCTGCATATTCATGAAGACAGACCCGCTTAATGGATTGTGCTCCTTATTTTCCTCACTTAAGAGGAACGATCATTTGCGCACAAAGTTAGTAGATCAGCTTTGTGTGTGTTATCAAGTTTGCATGTGTTTTAATACACATAAGCAATTAGTAGCTCGTGCCCATTGTATACAAAAGTAACTCTTAAACATCTACTGATTATGATGTAATTGTTATGAAAATTATGAAAAAAGGTAATCAGGGAGATATCAGAATCAAGTAACTTATCATTCAAAACTGGAAAATTCCCGGACAAAATGAAAATAGCTTGATTAACACTGATTTACAAGACAGGAGAAAGTCATCAATTCAGAAAATTAAATAACTATGTCATTACTCCCATAATTATTCAAAATGATTGAAAAATTATTCAACAACTGAATAGACATGTTTATATACAAAAACTAATTACTTTCAGAGATGGATACAGAGAAAACTTCTCAACATCGATAGCATCAAGTATGAATAAAATAACAACGCTATAAATCACACATTGTGTGGCTTCAGTATGTATGTATCTCACAAAAACATTTGATACAATCAATGACAATATCCTAATCAAGAAATTGTAACGTTACGGCATTAAGGGTGTCTTTTGGAATTAATTGAAAAGCTACTTAACAAGATTGGAGATCACACATCATTATGCGGTGTTTCCCGAGGGTTAGTTCTAGGACCAAAATTATTCAATCTATATATTAACAGCATCTGTAAAATCACACCAAAATAAATACTATTTGCAGGAGACCTTTCTACATTTTCTAAAGAGGAAAATAAGGAAGGATTAAAAGTAATGAGAACTATTACAATAGAAATACGCAGACTTAAAAGATGGTTCAATAAAAACAGATTATGCTTAAATTTAAGTAACTAGTAACATTATTCCAAAAAACTAAAACAGATACTCAAACACGAATAACTGGTGTAGTACGACAAACACATTTTAGGTGTTAAATACAATTTGCATAAAATTAGCTAGAAACTACTTAAGTACATGCAACATAAAGTAACAATAAATGTCGATATTGAATAAGGCAAAAATAAATCCTGAATCAAAATTTTGTCCATACATTGTATTGTTTCTTTGGTGTTACCATACTTTAGTCTTTGTGTAAAGCTGTGGGGATATAATTGTAAAATCACACTTGACTCACTAACAGTACAACAGAGAAAGATCAGATAAGGTTCGATATAGAAAACACAAAAACTCTAAACTGTAAATATTATATACAATGCAAATAACAATTATCTGCCCAACAATGTGCAACAGTAATTCTTGACAAGAGAAGTTAAATACTATCTTGGAAATAAACAGAATTTTAAAGGCCTACTGAAATGAGATTTTCTCATTCAAACAGGGATAGCAGGTCCATTCTATGTGTCATACTTGATCATTTCGAGATATCGCCATATTTTTGAGAACATCGACGATAAAGTTCGCAACTTTTAGTCGCTAATAAAAATGACGTCACCCGTGTGAGGGCTCCTCACATCCTCACATTGTTTATAATGGGAGCCTCCAACAAAAACAGCTATTCGGACCGCGAAAACGACAATTTCCCCATTACTTTGAGCGAGGATGAAAGATTTGTGGCTGAGGATATTGATAGGGAAGGACTAGAAAAAAAAAGATAGATAAAGTTGAAAAAAGAAAAACGGCGATTGCATTGTGAGCGATACAGATGTTTTTAGACACATTTACTAGGATAATTCTGGAAGATCCCTTACCTGCTTATTGTTTTAATAGTGATATTTTAAAGATTGTAAAGACATACCTCGAGGTCGGATGGCTGCGGTGAACACGCAGTGTCTCAGAGAGAAGCCGAGGAGCCAAGCTCAAAGCTGCCTTTTTTGACATGACAGCTGCTTCAGGACGACGAATAATCCATTGATGTCTCCGGTAAGATATATATATCACAATTTCCCCATCCTAAAATGTGCTGGTTGACGTAGAGAAAACATGTTCGCTTGACCGCTCCGCTTCACAACAAACAAAGAAACACCGGCTGTGTCTCGGTGCTAAAGACAGCTGCAATCCACCGCTTTCCACCCACAGCATTATTCTTTATAGTCTCCATTATTAAATGAACAAATTGCAAAAGATTCAGCCACACAGATGTCCAAAATACTGTGTAATTACGCCATGAACAGAGATGACTTTTAGCCGTGTTTGGTGCAGCGCTATTATTTTCTTACAGTCCGTGACGTCACGCGTACGCGTCATCGTTTTGCGATGTTTTCAACAAGAAACTCGCGGGAAATTTAAAATTGCAATTTAGTAAACTAAAAAGGCCGTATTGGCTTGTGTTGCAATGTTAATATTTCATTATTGATATATAAACTATCAGACTGCGTGGTCAGTAGTAGTGGGTTTCAGTAGACAACATTAAAATAATTTTGTGATTAATTCTGTAATGCTGCGTAGATTATTTCAAGTAGTGTTTGTTTTGAGTCTGGCAGCTGCAGACAGGACCTGTGGTACCTCCCTCCCACACCTTTTGAGTATAAGGAGTCTCTGAAAGAGCTGCTGAGTGTTTGTGTCCTGCAATGTTTTGTAGTTGTCCATCAGCGATGATAGCCTTACTACTACCCTCATCTCCTTCACTACCTGCACTAAATGCAGGGGAAGTCAGGACATAGCTGCTATCCTTATCAGCCTGTCTATAGGTTTCCCCTGTCAACTGCTGCAATCGTGCTGCCTCAAAAGACCAGTTTTGAAAGATGACTGATACAACTATGGAGTCGGGGCATGTTTTTAGGAGAGTTATTGCACACCCGTATTTAACACCCGTGCATTGATGTGGAGGTAGTTTGGCTGACCTCACCTGAGAAACCCGGGGTTATGATGTAGCCCACTTCGGACATATGAATGATGACCGTATCGTTGGCCACAACTCCAAGCTTGCAGGCAAACTACTGTCGATAGATATTTGTAATGTTGGGTAAAATAAATGTCTATTGTTTAACTTTACATTTAAAGGGGATCTCTGATGATTTTAATCTTGACTTAAACCACTTATTTGTGGTTTAGACAAGCATATTGGATATGCTTTGGTGTAAATTTTGTTCCACAGTAATTTTAATAACCCGTTATTTTGAGTCCGCCTGCAAGATGTTAGATTCTTGAGGCATTACCAGATTGCAAATGAAACCATGCCCCACCCATTCCAAAAGTATCACAATGTACCCAAGATACCTGTGGCGGTGGGGGCGTGGTTAGGGGTGTGGTCACAATAACTTATGTTTTGCACAATTTGCTATGAAACAATTTCTTTAAAAAGCCTCAAAAAATGTATTTATACATTTAAAAAATCCTTTTTTTTTAATCAATTAGTATTAACATGTAATGTTATATCATATCATTTTGCCATTTTTAAATGTCGCTGCTTATTGTTCCATACACTTTGTTGGGAATTTTTCAAATGTCTAAAGACTTTTATTGACTTTTTCTTTTTTTTAAATGTCCAGCAACAAATCTAGCATTTTCTGGTGTTATTATAGAATGTACTTGTGTTTCGAGGCTGTACTTTTGTCCCTCAATGTCCCAGACGAAAAGCAAGCTGCAGCAAGCATGACGTCACACTTGCTTTGTGCTGCTGCTCAAGTAGGACATTCTCTCCTTAAAAGCTGCTATACTCCTCTTAATATTTGCACATTTGGTAGATGGCAGTCCGCGGGTATATCTGAGATGCTTTAAAGTACCAGTAGAGTGGAAAATGATGCGCTTATTTGTGTTTCATTGTATCCATTACACCATATCCAATTGTATCCACAAGTATGTGAAAATATCGTTTTAACATCACAACATTTCACAAATTCAGTCAGCCATTTTGAACATTCAGCTCCGAAACCCAACGGTAATTTTCGGAGATTGTACGTCTCTGGAGTAACGCTTCTGCACTTGGACCATGTTATTAGATACTGGAAATATGCAAACATTTTTAAGAAATGTGTCGTTTATCATTCACAATTGTAATGTAAGACAAGAACACATGCTTAGCATAAATAAATAGGTAGCCATTCAGTCAACGGATCGAGGATCCTTTGTTGCGGTCATTATACTCTCTAAAAACATCCAGAAACAGCAAACAATACTCAATTTACACGTCGTGGCCTGAAAATTTACCAAATATGAGTGTGACACTAAGCTGGCGGCTGCTTTGGCTTCGTCTTAAACTTGCTAAAAGTCAATTCTAAATGATAATACATGCATCTCTCACCTGTTAGCAGACAGATGTAGCCATGGACCAACAGGCTGGTCGACTTTTACATCACCAAGGTGGCAAAAAGACACAAAAAAGACGCTTTTATTAACCCTCTATGAGGATTGAGATTGAATCTTCATCTAAACAGAATTATGTAATAGTTCCTTGGTCAACATCCAATATTATGTTTTAATATGGTTAGTTTGTATGTTTAGCACCTAGCAACGCTGCGAATTTTAGTGTCACAATTAAGTTTAATTCGGGTAGCAGTCAGCTTCTAAAACTTATTGCTCATCCTCTTTTTGTTGGGGCTCAAAAATATAGGGTTGTGGATCATACTTTTCCCAAAGTCATCGTTGGCTCTCACAAAGTATGTTTGTCTCTACGCATTGTCAATTCCTTTAAATTTCAGTTTTGCAACCATACTTCCCCCGGAACCTAAAGACTTTGGTTTCCCGGACGCTGCCCTGCAGGTCATGGGTATAACGCCGCCAGATCGCTAGTTGGCATCGTTTATGGTCGGAACTACGACTGTATCTGATCGTCATTATCCTCATTATCTCTCAAAAGGGCTCGGGATCCTCCGTGAAAATGATACTATTTTGATCAGATCTATTTATTCACACACTTTGGAAGTATTTTGGGTTCATAAATCAGATATATATGATTATACCTTCAATATAGAGGCAATTTGTTTTCCCACTCTACTGGTACTTCAAGTTACGTCCACATCGCAGCAGACAAGCTAACAACATGGTAACCACATTTTTGGAGCATCACTATTAAATATTGCGCAAATTATTCTCTGCGTTTGACCCATCACCCTTGATCACCCCCTGGGCAGTGAGGGGAGCAGTGAGCAGGAGCGGTGGCTGAGAGCTTGACTTTTCTGTTTTTGAGATCTCCATAAGTCATGAAAATTCGAAATCAAACCACAGAGGCTTTGGGGAGATATTTATAAAACACTTTTGCCTTCTTAAAAATTTGGTCCAACCGAGTCGTTTGAAATTTGCAACTTTAGTGACATGTTTTTAAGAGGTGGAATGATTTGTTTTAAGAACAATTTGATTCGATTAAGAATTTCTGGTTGCCGATATGATGAAAACAACAATATTTTTTTTTACTATACGATCCAAAATGTTTTGGTGAGTTGAAATTGATTCAGTAACTTTTAAGGGAAAAAAAAAAATCAACCAGTTTTATTTTGAAATAAATACTGTACACTGCAAGAGAATTTTCCTATATTCCTGTTATTTATTGTAAGAGAATTAGGTATAAATGAATTATGGATACAAACAAGCTTGTAAACAACAATTAACGGCCAATGCATTCACATCCTATTTGAATTAAGTGCAACCAACACTTTAGTTTGAATAACGAGGAATTTTTCTGTTCTCATTTTCAAAATCCATGCAATTTTTAATCAAACTACGGTAAACAACAGTGTAACAGTAGATTTACCTGTTAAATAAAGTTCCCCAATCTGGCAATATCTGTATGTTGCTCTCCGCCCTGGTGTTGCCGATGACGGACTATGTCCCAAGTGTGCGAAAGCATCTACTGTATGTCCCCTCATTCTTGTTGATAGTGTTGGCCTCTCGCTCCCTAATTTCCGTAGCCTCCTTGATCCATCTCTTCTATTTATTTTTTTCTTAATTATTCCTGGACACAAGGAGAAGTCTTTAATTATTAAAGACTTCTCCTTGTGTCCAGGAAGTCGGTGCGTTGCCGTAACTTGCGCCGCTATCACTGTGTCTGTCGTGTCTTTTCTTGATTAAAGTTGTGTTGTGGCTTTATTATTGTGTTGTCTTTTTGTCGTTGTTGTGGCTTTTGCAATCATGCTGAAGCTGAAGGTTTTTGTGTTGTAATTTAAGATATTGTAAAGCCCCACAGTGGAGAAAGAGAGACCCAATTGGAGATAAACACTCAGATGCTTTATTAACGGGCGGTAACAAACTCTGGGAGTTACAACCCACATATACAAGAGCTGCTGTTCGCCACAACTCACGCTCAGACACTCAACACACACATACACCCAAACTCCTGCGTGACCCCGTTCACTCTGGCGCTCTCGCATATGTAGACACAACGGATTATGAAGCGCATAGTGCAAAGACTTTCTGCACAGACAGTTGCTACAGAGCTCCAAACTTCATGTGACCTCCTAATTAGCCCACGTACAGTACACAGAGAACTTCATGGAATGGGTTTCCATGGCTGATCAGCTGAATCTAAGCCATACATCACCAAGTCCAATGCAAAGCATGGGATGAAGTGGTGTAAAGCACGTCACCAATGGACTCTAGAGCTGTGGAGATGCCTTCTTTGGACTGATGAATCATGCTTTTCCATTTTGCAATCTGATGGACCAGTCTGGGTTTGGAGGTTGCCAGGACTACATTTGTGCCGGGTGTGAAATTTGGTGGAGGAGGAAATATAGTGTGGGGTTGTATTTCAGGAGTTGGGCTTAGCCCCTTAGTTCTAGTATAAGCAACTTTGAATGCTTCAGGACACCAAAACATTTTGACCAATTCCATGGGGTGGCCAAATACTTTTGGCATCCATCCATTCATTTTCTCCTGCTTGTCCCTTATGGGGTCGTGGGGGGGTCGCTGGAGCCTATCTCAGCTGCATTCGGGTGGAAGGCGGGGAACACCCTGGACAAGTCGCCACCTCATCGCAGTCCAATATTTATATATTTTTTTAAACACACAAGGTTGGGCTTTTATTCAATTATAGTCAAGTCATTTCCAAAAGAGCAAGCAGCTACACAACAGCCAAGCACACAAACGCACACAAGCCAGACATACACAACATATGTCCTTAAGTGAACAATATTTCAGTCCAAAAAAGAACATTTGTCAATATTAACAAGCATCAATAGTTACATATGACTTACACGTACAAAGATAGCATCCAGTAAAAAACGTCTCTGCATCATTCAACTTATGTGATTGCAACGTCTCTTTAGCCTTTCTGCACTGCTAGTCTAGAACTTGCAATTCACACAGATAATGCACACTTGTTGCGCAAACATAATTTGCTGAAAAAACAACTATTAATAGTGTATTTTTTCGAAGGGAAAACTTCCCAATCATAAATAGATATACTTGAAATTTAGGAATATAAATCGATGTTACGATCAATCGTTGCAACCCAAGTATTTTGCTTCGACACGTCAGCAGATATCTCCATATATGATAGAAATTTACCCAAACACCTTTGCGCAAGTCTGCCACTTTTATACAGCAAAGTTGTAGTCAATAAGTATTCTTCTTTATCCTATTACTATGTGGCAGGCTGGGACTGTAGGAAGAATACAGCATGTAAATAAGACTGCCCTCAAAACGGCGCGTTCTACATAGATAATCGGAAAGGGTGGTCTGTAAAACTAAATATATTGGTAATTTGGACCAAACTACCACCATTACATGTTATGTAGCCATAAGGAAGAGTTCTTATACAGTGGAGCCTGTTTAGCTCGACCTCCTTTTGAACTGACTGACATCACGTGGACATTAATGGTTGTCAACATAAGTGGTGGTCAAATGGTTGATTTTTATAAGCTAGCGACGTCACGCTAACATCACGTGACAACTCTGATGAAGGCTGCAGAAGCAAGGCAGCTGAAACTTGTCAGGTACAGAACCTTACCTTACCAGCCTATATAAATTAACCATTTATAAAAAAATAAGTTGTTGGATGCTGACATACAGGTCTGGAACTAAACATGCTGGCAAAGGTTAAACTTCTAGCCACGCTAGAAGTCTGGGGACGGTGTGGCGCGGTTGGGAGAGTGGCCGTGCACGCCACCTGAGGGTTCCTGGTTCAATCCCCACCTTTTACCAACCTAGTCACGTCCGTTGTGTCCTTGAGCAAAATACACTTCTCCCTTTCTCCTGATGGGGCCTGGTTAGTGCCTTCCATGGCAGCTGCCGCCATCAGTGTGTGAATGTGTGTGTGAATGGTTGAATGTGGAAATAGTGTCAAAGCGCTTTGAGTACCTTGAAGGTATAAAAGCGCTATACAAGAATAATCCATTCAGCATTCAGTTTTAGATGTAAAAAAAAAAAAGAAAAGCGTAAATTGACCCATGTAATGTCTAAATACGTGCTTCCACCTGCCGGTGATGTCACGACGTAGCCAGACTGCAAAACCTCGCAAAACGAGACATTCAAAACTTCGTGCAAGCTCAACCCAAAATGCACAAAACTTTTGATTTCATTTAAAAAAAAAATTGACACGGTTATTCAACATTGTAACATTTATAAGTCAGAAAAAATTGAATTCATAATTGGTGTCTTAAGAGAAACAAACACTGTGCATACTTGGCCACGGTCTCTTTCAAAATATACTTTTGAGAGTAATCAAGCAATTCCCCATTAAAAAGTGAGGTAAACAGTAAGACAAATAGAGTAGCTTTTTTTGTGCATGAAGTTGTGTTTTAAAGTTGGTTCCACAGGGGGCTGATCAAGGGTGATGGGTCAAATGCAGAGAATTTTGCCACACCTAGTGTGTGTGTGACCATCATGGGTATTTTAAAGTTTTTTTTTTGTACTTTTCAGTGAAGGGTTTTTTCATATTTCTTACTGAAAACATTTCCTGTGCTCCAAACTAACAGTGGCTTCCAAGTAGCCAATATTAATGGCTTTCACTCTACAGTGTAAAGAATTCTCTTTTATATCCACAAATTGGAACATGGGGTGCTTACTTCCTCTTTCTGCTTTCACCAAGAAAGACCACTGGACCGTCTTTAAAGTTGAAAAAGCATGATTTAAAGGGAGCTCACTTTCTGCATGTAGGTGCTTGGTGTTTGGTGGGTTTGGATTTTTCTTAATGGATATGCTTTTATCGCATTAATTTATTTTGTCTACAGTTCAACATTAGCAGAGGTCTGTGCTCCACTGAGTGCTATGAAAATGTGTGTTTTGTACTATGTTCATTAAAAATAAATACATTTTGCAAATAAATTTCAAATAGGTGGTTTCTCGTCAATCAATAATTTATGCATTCTATGACTTATGCATGAATGCATTGAGTTGTAGAGGTTTTTAAGCTAGAGAAGGCAATATCTTTACACGGAGAACTTCATAATTACGCTTTTCTAGGTCTTTACGAATGTTAGACTGGCATGTTCTATTATTACTAACCCAGCTGCCAGCCTTGATGATGTGGTTGATGTTGGCATTCTCAAAAAATGATCATCTCACAAAACGTTCATGTATGACTCAACCGAGTGGCAGCGAAAGGACATTAGGATGATACACAGCCATTCCCTGATTTGAGAGTGATAACTGGTAATAGTCAGTCAGCCCACCAGCTGCTCTGTTGTCAATATGGGCCTGATTTACTAAGATCCATATACCTCCAAATGCCACGCGCTAAACAGCGCGAGCAATGTCTAAAATTTAATGTACTATTAGTGGACGTGTTGCATATGATTTGTTCTGACTGCATGTGGATATGTAAAGTAGTTCAGACCACCCTATTTAAATGGGTATTTTGCATGTACTATTCAGAGCATCATCACATAGACATTCTTATTTACTGCACATTTACGATATCTTGCTCCTACATTCAGTGTAGGTCATCATCCATATTCTGTGTCGGTTTCAAAAAATACAATTTATGACTTTTTAAAACGCTGCTGTATGGAGTGGTACATGGTCGCAGGGAGAAGTACAGAGTGCCATAAACCCTAAAGGCACTGCCTTTGCATGCTGGCCCAATCACATAATATCTACGGATTTTCACACAAGTGAAGGCAAAGCATACTTGGTCAACAGCCATACAGGTCACACTGAGGGTGGCCGTATAAACAACTTTAACACTGTTACAAATATGCAGCACACTGTGAACCCACACCAAACAAGAATGACAAAACACATTTCGGTAGAACATCCGCACCGTAACACAACATAAACACAACATAACAAATACTCAGAATCCCTTGCAGCACTAACTTTTCCGGGACACTACAATATACACCGCCCGCTAACCCCTAATCCCCCGCCCCCACCGAAACCCCGCCCACCTCAACCTGATAGTTGCCATTGAATTTCAACTGCTTTACTTTGCATGTGTGCCTATTGTGCCTCCAACAATAAAGTGGACCTACTATGCACAACCAGTTTTCTTACCGATTGATACCTGTTTTTGTGTATTTGGGATCTGCATAAGTCTAGAAAATTTGCAAACAAACCATGAAGGTAAGGCATTTTTATTTAAAAAATAAATAAATAAATGAATCGACTTCTTCTTAAAGAGCCGTATGGAATGTGCCCAATTTATAATAATGTAGCTAATATTTATTAGTCGCCTACAGTGTTTATCACAGTACTACTGTGGATTTGTGTCGGTGGGTTGGGGAAATTTGCATAATTGCCCATGACACATGCATGTATTTGTAATGAATGCCCTAAGATCGCGAAATACTGTTGTTGGAGTGACAAAAACGGAATACAAACATTATAAACTGAATAAATATGTTAATATATTGAACAGTTAACTTTATTCTATCACTTCTGTTTTGTCATTAAAGAAAGATGTCACAAACAAAACAGCACAGCCTGAGAGTTCTTAGAGTGAGGGAAGGCTGCTCGTTTAGAAAACTGATGCATGCATTTATGTCAGAATCTCCAAAAGTTTTCAACAAGAGCAGAGAAAGTTGGTAGATTTGTTACGAGTCGCTTTATTAATACTTTTTTAAATACTTTTTAAGTATAGCAAACACTTCACTGAATTTGCAATGCAGATCCCTCCTGCTATGAGGTCCTAAGTTCTTACAAAGCAGGTGTAAATGAGTGGCGTTAAACAGGGTTACCGCTACCTGCTGTAAAACATTTTAACGACAAAATACATCAATAAAAATGTTTGTGAACAAGGGCGAACGGGTTAAGCCAAATGAAACCGGCACAATTCAAATGTATTTGTGGTGGGCCGCCACAAATAAATGAATGTATGGGAAACACCAGCCTACCGTATTTTTCATGAGATAATTCAAAATCTGATCAATGTCAATTTCTTTGAATTTTTCAAAATTTTTGTTGTGATAAGTTCCAGCAAAGCACTTGTGAACTATGTGCAAACATTAGTAAAAGGCTGAAAACTACGGAACACATTGCATTGAATTAATTTCGTCGTCAGAATATTTTATGATGTACCTGTATGTGGTTTATAGTCCAAGTGCAAGATACTGCTGGTGAAGCAGACTGAGGCAGGTGTGTGCGATGCAAATTGCTCCTCCCAGAACTGATGTCTCTTCAGTGGAGCAAATGTTCCATGAATGTCATTTATTGGTCTGTTTGATTTCTGTATTGCCTGTATTTGTGTTGTCCCCAGTAACCATTTGTTGTCTGTGAGATGGCAACTGCATGAGCCGACCCATGTTGTTATTCATCACTATTTCCGAATTGAATGTATTTTCACAGTTTTAAAGACATCAGCAAAGTTACCCAGCTTGTAGGCTCTTCATTCCGCATGGAAACATGCCTCAGGCTGATTGGAAATGAATGCCGCTGTTCTGCACTGGCATTTGCATTTTGTTCACATTATTATTATGTATATGGTAATTGGTATATTTATGATCTATGTAGTGTGCTGTTTTCTTGTTTATCAAGGAGGAGCAAGCAGTTGATTGCCAGTTTGTTTAGACTTAGTCTGGGTGAAAAACGTTATCAAAGCTTTTGGGTTTTGTAATGAGCAGGTTGTACCCTTTGAATGTGTGCACTTATTGCAAAGCAAACATACCTTCAGGTGTAAACATAACAATCAATGGTCAGATAGTTCAGAATTTTCCTGGGAGAACAACTTGCCATGGCTTTGAACCTGATAATTCCAAAAGGTAGCCTTTCTTCTGTCCATTTCTGCTGGCTTGTGGCTCATTAGTAGCAAGTGACTTACATGCCAAGTTCCCCCGCTACGGCACGGTGTCAAAATGGAAGTGTGGGTGTTAATTGCCTGATAAATAATGAGTGACGTTATTGAAATTTATAGTTAACGTATTATTAGCGCGTTAACTTTGAACTTTGACAGCCCTAGTATATATACTGTATACACACACACACACGTATATATATATATATATATATATATATATATATATATATATATATATATATATATACACATGCTGTGTGCGATTACATCAGAAAACTGGAAATAATGCAATACAATGCAATACTCTAACCTCTGACTCTCACCAGATCCTTGTAGTTCCCTGAGCTCCACACAAGGATCTGGGAATTCTCAATAGGAGATGTATTTTAGAAGGCTGGACCTCATAAAAAAACAATAATTGTATGTGATTGGAAAAAACACTTGTCTGTTATCTTGAATGACGTGCTACTTCAACCACTCACTTTGAAATCAACCCATGACGCTGATGAGAGCGACGCTGGGAAATCCAAAACAGAACAGCCGACATATTGGATAACGACAGAGCAAAAAGTTCAAAACCGTTCTCTGTTCACCTTTTAAATAATTATTATTCGATAGATTTAGCAAAACAGTTGCAGTAACACAATCAATGTCAGCCCATTGTTGTTTGAATCAAACAGTCGCTTCGGCGCTACGTCACATTTATGAAATCCCGCCCGGCGATCCTTTTTAGTTCATTATTTTTTGCTATCTTGAAGTAGTTTGCGTTGCCCTCGAATCCAGATCCTTCTGTGGCGCTCAGCGAACGATAAGGATCTGGCGACAGTCTGTTAGCAATACTCTTGTTATGTATCGACAAGGGGGAAGGAGACGGCACAACAATAGGAGCTATACCTCAGCGGGTTTTATTGAGCTTTTGATGAATATGTGGAGTGTGTATGCTACTATGTGTGTGGATGTACAAACCCTGTTTCCATATGAGTTGAGAAATTGTGTTAGATGTAAATATAAACAGAATACAATGATTTGCAAATCCTTTTAAACCCATATTCATTTGAATATGCTACAAAGACAACATATTTGATGTTCAAACTGATAAAAAAAAATGTTTGTGCAAATAATCATTAACTTAAGAATTTGATGCCAGCAACACGTGACAAAGAAGTTGGGAAAGGTGGCAATAAATACTGATAAAGTTGAGGAATGCTCATCAAACACTTATTTGGAACATCCCTCAGGTGTGCAGGCTAATTGGGAACAGGTGGGTGGCATGATTGGGTATAAAAGCAGCTTCCGTGAAATGCTAAGTAATTCACAAACAAGGATGGGGCGAGGGTCACCAATTTGTAAGCAAATTGTCGAACAGTTTTAGAACAACATTTCTCAACGAGCTATTGCAAGGAATTTAGGAATTTTACCATCTACGGTCCGTAAAATCATGAAAAGGTTCAGAGAATCTGGAGAAATCACTGCACGTAAGCGATGTTATTACGGACCTTTGATCCTTCAGGCTGTACTGCATAAAAAAACGACATCACTGTGTAAAGGACCTCACCACATGGGCTCAGGAACACTTCATAAAAACACTGTCAGTAACTACAGTTGGTAACTACATCTGCAAGTGCAAGTTAAAACTCTACTATGCAAACCGAAAGCCATTTGTCAACAACACCGAGGAAAGCCGCCGGCTTCGCTGGGCTCGAGCTCATCTGAGATGGACTGATTCAAATTAGAAAAGTGTTCTGCGGTCTGACGAGTCCACATTCCAAATTATATTTCGAAACTGTGGACTTGGTGTCCTCTGGAACAAAGAAGAGAATAACCACCCGGATTGTTATAGGCGCAAAGTTCAAAAGCCAGCATCTGTGATGGTATGGGGGTGTATTAGTGCCCAAGGCATGGGTAACTTATACATCTGTAAATGCACCATTATTGCTGAATGGTCCATACAGGTTTTGGAGCAACATATGTTGTCATCCAAGCAACGTTATCATGGACGCCCCTGCTTATTTCAGCAAAACAATGCGAAGCCACGTGTTACAACAGCGCGGCTTCGTAGTTAAAAGAGTGCGGGTAATTTCCTGGCCCGCCTGCAGTCCAGACATGTCTCCCATCGAAAATGTGTGGCGCATTATGAAGCGTAAAATACGACAACAGGACCCCGGAATGTTGAACAACTTAAGCTGTACATCAAGCAAGAATGGTAAAGAATTCCACTTTCAAAGCTTCAACAATTAGTTTCCTCAGTTCCCAAACGTTTATTGAATGTTGTTAAAAGAAAATGTGATGTAACACAGTGGTGAACATGCCCTTTCCCAACTACTTTGGCACGTGTTGCAGCCATGAAATTCTAAGTTAATTATTATTTGCAAAAAAAAATCAAGTATATGAGTATTAAACATCAAATAACTTGTATTTTTAGTGCATTCAATTGAATATGGGTTGAAAAGGATTTGCAAATCATTGTATTCCATTTATATTTACATCTAACACAATTTTCCAACTCCTATGGAAACAGGGTTTGTAATACTATGTGTGGAAATTAACACAATGTGAATTACCGAGGGTTTGTTGAAGGCGTGTTGGTTGTGGCAGCATCCAAGTCCAGAGGGTAAAGATCCAAAAGGGGTTTGTGATCCGAACAAGGTCCGTGGGGCAGGAGAGAGGCGTCAGAGGTCCAATTCTGGGTGTGGTGTCGGGAATCGGAGAAGGCAATCAGAGTCCAGGCGGAAGATCTGCAGTGCAAGCTCAAGTCAACAACTAAGACACGGCGTCTGTGGGAACGGGAGATGACAAAAGACAAAATTTGGGCCAGGCACGAAGACAAAAACAAGCAAAAGAGAAAGCAAAGGAGGGGAGCCAGGTACGTGAGAGTTTACTGTAAACGGGGCTACGTTCCGACGAGAAGAAGTCAACGGCGAGGCTCTTTATCCTGTCGCCTCTCATTAGTCCCAGGTGTGTGAATTGGAGATTGCCACCGGCTCTAGGTGCTCCCGCAGCGGAGAGAGAAGCAGACAGCGCGTGTGCCGTAACAAATCTACCACGTAGGTCAACAGCCAATGGAGGAGCAATATATTATTAATTTGTTATAATAATACATGTAAAATACATAATCATAAAAAATATTCATAAATGTACAATAAATTAATTAAAGATGCAGAAAAAACTATTTATAATCGAATTGTGAGAGGGCCAAAGAAGTACATACAGCGATCCTGCTCATTCTGCTTATTGCACTTTGGGTTCAATGTCAAACTACTGTACTTTTTTTTTGTTTAACTTCTACTTGTGCAAGTCTAATGGCAATGTATTAGCATCTAATCTGATCTGATCTAATACCTGCGTTATCCTGTTTACATAAATTATAATTTTCTCTGCTGAATAACTGGGACAGTATCAATTTCGGGATCTTGCGATTAAGGCAAAAAGTATGAAGATTTAAGATAGTTGTGTTTTTGGTTTTCATACAAAACAAGAATAGGTTAAACAAAAATGCAGACACATTTTGTGTTTTTACAAATCATAAACTGAGGACCTACCTGTCCTATACAGTACTTGTTTACAAAAGATTAGTAATTGAATTGTATTATCCCATATTACTCATCCTATTATTATTTCAATCACATTTTTTGTAATAGCCTGCAATATTACCTTCAAGCAAAATCAAAACATTACTCTTAGATCGCAATGTTCCCAACATAACTTAATGAAATGTGGAACCAGGCTGACCATTAAAATGTCATGGCACAGTTACAAAAACAGATGAATTAGCAATCTGTTCAATTGGCCAGATGTTGCTACCCGCTCTAAACCCTCCAGGGAAGCCTCGCGCAAGTTCCTTTCCAACGACCAAGGTCTCAGGAGTACTGTTTTTTAATTAGCGGGCTGCTGTACTCTGGGTATCATACCAATAGATTATCCCACAAAGTCCACTGAAATGAAGGGAAACAAAGTGAGCCTCAGTGTCAGTAAAGATCCTCAACCACCTGCACGGTGCCATATGTTAAAATATAGACTGCCGTAATGAACACTTTGCTTTCACATAACACCTACCTTGAAACTGAATTTGGCAATGGTAGTCTTGTGTTATAAATACACACACAGAGTACTTACAAGCAGAAAGAGTGTGTACACACAAAGGAAGAATGGACGTATTTTGGCTCAAAAACTAATGATAAAGGTGAAGCTATAACGCTGAAATGCCACTCGGCAAGAGGTACTTTAAAACATGTCTAGCTAGGTAACGTCCATACGTAGTTGGCAGTGGTTTAGAAAAAAATCACTGATCCTTGCCACCATGGCGACAAATAAACAATGTTTCTGAGAAGTATATATATATATATATATATATATATATATATATATATATATATATATATATATATATATATATATATTATTAATTAGTTATGGGGCAAATAAGTATTTAGTCAGCCACCGGTTGTGCAAGTTCTCCCACTTAAGATGATGACAGAGGTCTGTAAGTTTCCTCATAAGTACACTTAAAACATTTATTTGTAAATTATGGTGGAAAATAAGTATTTGGTCAACCATTCAAAGCTCTCACTGATGGAAGGAGGTTTTGGCTCAAAATCTCACGATACATGGCCCCATTCATTCTTTCCTTAACACGGATCAATTGTCCTGTCCCCTTAGCAGAGAAACAGCCCCAAAGCATGATGTTTCCACCCCCATGCTTCACAGTAGATATGGTGTTCTTGGGATGCAACTCAGTATTCTTCTTCCTCCAAACACGACAAGTTGAGTTTATACCATATATATATATACATATATATATATATTATCATCCAACATTATTTAAACCGGACAGTATGATGATGGATCTTCTAAGAAAAAATGGTTTGGGTAAACTCTAACTGTAAGATTGTATAGTAGTCGTTAACAGCAGTGTTTAATCTTAAAACCAGAAACTTTTCTTAATAGAACTAAAGCACTAAGAACAACGGACCATGATGCATTGTGGTTGGACTTTGACTGGAAATTTTGAAAAGGTTAAATGATACGATTGGTCTAGACGGTCTTGTTCCAGAGCGATGGACACATCAGGAAAAGAGAGGTGCTCATCGTGACTCTCATACAAGCTTGTGGGGACATACAGTAATTTTAGTTTAGGCTGGCTTCAGTTACTCTTGCTGAGGTTTATGAAGTATTAAGCGTCCTGATGATGAGGTCAGATGAGGCGTATTTTCTGAATGAGTAGCTTTTTTCTGATTTTGTTGTTCATGTGAATTGGCCCATATACAGTATGGACCATAACCTTTGTCTAAACTGGCTCTCGATCGGAAGCTGAAGCTCAACTAACTGTATAGCAGGGAGTAAAAGGCTGAAGTGAGCATCATAACATTTTAGTTTTCTCCGTAATAATATTTCTGTGCATCCAGTTTGAATTGTGCTCGCGGTTGCCATGGTTTTAGTGCTCGCGGCATCCTTTACGATTGGCTAAGCTGTCACTGAAGGACTTAGTGGGATATGAGTGTTCAGCTGTCTGTTGTGTCTTGTTGGTTTAGCAAAGCGTGCCACTTGCAACAACCGGTTCCCATGGGCCCCTTCCCCTCCCAGGAGTTATGTAACATTGTCACATGAGAAGGGCTGACTTCTGTGTATAAAATGGAATATTGAAGGTTTATTAATGTAACATATTTTGATCTAAAAATGTGCCTTCTAGTTCTGTCGAGGAGAAACAGTCATTAGTAATGTATTTGGAGAATGGTTGATGGACTAACTGAAGTTTTAATATGATCAGTGAGTATTTTATTTAACTACAAGCGAATAGAAGTACTTCTTTTGACTAACATGCATTTTGGTAATGGTAAAATATAACTTCATTTTATTTGTAATGGGCTTGATTATACAGTGCATCTGCAAAGTATTCACAGCGGTTAACTTTTTCCAAACATTTGTATGTTACAGCCTTATTGCAAAATGTAATGAATTAATTTTTGTCCTTAAAGGCCTACTGAAATGAGATTTTTTTATTTAAACGGGGATAGCAGGTCCGTTTTATGTGTCATACTTGATCATTTCGCGATATTGCCATATTTTTGCTGAAAGAATTTAGTAGAGAACATCCACGATAAAGTTCGCAACTTTCGGTGCTAAGAGAAAAGCCCTGCCTCTACCGGAAGTCGCAGACGATGACGTCACATGTTTGATGGCTCCTCACATATTCACTTTGTTTTTAATGGGAGCCTCCAACAAAAAGTGCTATTCGGACTGAGGATGAAAGATTCGTGTTTGAGGATATTGATAGCGACGGACTAGAAAAAAAAAAAAAACGCGATTGCGTTGGGACGGATTCCGATGTTTTTAGACACATTTACTAGGTTAATTCTGGGAAATCCCTTATCTTTCTATTGTGTTGCTAGTGTTTTAGTGAGTTCAACATTACCTGATAGTCGGAAGGCTGTCTCCACGGGTGTCTTGACGCCCAGTGTCTCAGGGGAGAGGACGGCAGCTATGGACGGCACAAGCTCAGCTTTTCTCCGGTAAGAACTGACTTTTTAACTACAACTTTCTCACCGAAACCTGCTGGTTGACATGTGGTCGGGATCCATGTTCTCTTGACCGCGCTCTGATCCATAGGAAAGTTTCACCTCCAGGAATTTTAAACAAGGAATCACCGTGTGTTTGTGTGGCTAAAGGCTAAAAGCTTCCCAACTCCATCTTTCTACTGTGACTTCCCCAATATTAATTGAACAAATTGCAAAAGATTCAGAAACACAGATGTCCAAAAAACTATAATTATGCTGTTAAAGCGGACGATATTTAGCTGTGTGTGTGTGCAGCGCTCATACTTCTTAAAACCCTGTGACGTCTTGCATACACGTCATCATTACACGATGTTTCGAAGATGAAACTCCCGGGAAATTTAAAATTGTAATTTAGTAAACTAAAAAGGCCGTATTGGCATGTGTTGCAATGATAATATTTCATCATTAATATATAAACTATCAGACTGCGTGGTGGGTAGTAGTGGGTTTCAGTAGGCCTTTAAACTTCTACAGATAATACCCAATAATGGCAATGGGATTTTAACAGTTCCTAGTTTATTAAAAATAAGAAAAAATAATCAAATCACAAGTACATAATCATTCACAGCCTGTGCTCAATACTTTATTGATGCACCTTTGGCAGCAATCACAACTTCAAGTCTTTTTCAATACGATGCCACAAGCTTGGCCCTCCTATCTTTGGGCCGTTTCACCCATTCCTCTTTGCAGCACCTCTCAAGCTTCATCCGGTTGGATGGGAAGTGTTGGTTTTCATCTAGGAAGTCACTGTGCATTGCTGCATTTTTTCATTCCCTAGTCTCCCAGTTCCTGCCGCTTAAAAACATCCCCACAGCATGATGCTGCCACCACCATGCTTTACTGCAGAGATGGTATTGACCTGGTGATAAGTGGTGCCATTCACTACAAACAGTTCAATCTTTGTCTCATGAGACTAGAGAATTTTTTTTCTCATAGTCTGAGAGTACCGTATTTCCTTGAATTGCCGTCGGGGCGCTAATTAATTTAAAACCTCTCCTCACTCCTGTGCTTACCAAAGGCATGCTATGAAAGTAAGCATGCGCTAATTATTTTAAAACCTCTTCTCACTCCGGCACTTACCAAAGGTATGCAGTAAAAATTTGAGTGTGATGTAAGCTTGGACCTTAAATTCTACTGATTAGCTCTTAATCTTCTTCGCTTTATGCGGTTTCAAATTACCGGTATTGAAATCAGCCTCCTCCATTTTGAAAATTATGACAGGAGAAGTGTCACTCATGACGTCACGAGTTTGACCAGGTGGTAATTCAAGGCAGGCGCATACTATATGCTCTGCGGCAATTCAAGGAAATACGGTATATCAGGTGCACTTTTGCACACTTTTTATTAGGGAAATTGCTTCCGGCCACTATACCATACAGGCCTGGTTGGTGGATTGCTGCAGAGATGATTCCCTGTGTAAAGTTATTCTCCTTCCACGGAGAAATGATGTAACTCTAACAGAGTGACCATGTTGTTCTTGGTCACCTCCCTGACTAGACTAAGATGAATGCAACAATGTACAGAGACATCCTGGATGAAAACCAAGCTTGTGGCATTGTATTTAAAATGACTTGAGGCTGTAATTGCTGCCAAAGGTGCAAAGTTTTGAGCAATGGCTGTGAATACTTATGTACATGGGATTTATTAGTTTTTTATTTTTACTCCATTTTCCAAAATTTCTTTAAAAAAACTTTTCACATTGTCATTATGGGATGTTGCCTGTAAAATTATGAGAACAAAAATATATTTATTCCCCTTTTGAATAAGGCTGTAACATAACAAAATGTGGAAAAAGTGAAGCGCTGTGAATACTTCTCGGATGCACTGTATGCCTTACAGTATACCAAAGAACAATGTGTAGTAAAATATTGTAAAATAAATAAATACAAATCTGGTTAAATTACCCTATCATTAACTTTTGATGCAACAAAATAGACTCTTACCAGACCTTTTGGCTGCATCAGCAAGACCAATATGTTTAAATGAAATTGTGTTTAATATAGGAGATGTGAAGTTGGACAGCAGGTTTAGGCACATCAGCAGTTTTTTATTTTTAGCAGGGTGTGTTAAGTAGGTTACCTGTCTTAGAGGTCTGAGTAATAGTACGTCTGCCCAACATGCCTGCAGGCTACAATTAGAGGAAGCCTCTGATTCCCGTCTGTGTACATATCTCTCTCTCTTCTCCAAAGCGCTCTCCTTCTCCACTTCCGTCTCATTCTGTCTCGCTGTTATCTCCTCTTTCCATTCTCTGTATGTCTTTCTCAAGCCATCACTCTTCCCCCCCGTATTTCCATCCGTCTTGTTTTGTGCCTTCTGTCAGTCAGTTTAAAAGCCACCAGGGGATATGCCTGAACAGTGCATATAGTGCAAGGTAATAACACGCACACACACCTGCAGAGGGTGTCCTGTCGTGCTAATGTTTTATTAATCTCTCCATATGTATTATGTAATCTGAAAAATGTTGAGAGAACCTAGCTTGGTGTGAAACATTCCAACTCGTCTCTGCACTGTGTTAGTCTGAAGTGTTTGGAATTTGAGTGGCAATAAAGGTTGACATTTTCTGTGCAGATACTTTGCTACATGCTAAGATATATTTTTATCCCCGACCTTTCATGTTTCATGCATTTTTTAGTGTCCATTTGATACACACTGGTGCCTGCTGCCTCAATTTACGGGCACATTGTGTTCCACGACCACGCTCATAACTCAAAATACTTGTATCTCATATCAGCCACACCCATTAAAATTAATTGAAATCCATTCAATCCGGGCTTTGCCCTTCCAAAACATTACAAATTTAAATGCAATGTGTTTTTTTGAAGAAAAATCTGACTTTTAGATAATTATTGTTGGAATTGGTGATTATTAAAGCATACTTTTGTAGGTGCCCCCTTTTGGCTGCTTCTCTGTCACGTAACAATAGGATCAATGAAACACTGACATTTTCGAGTAACAAACCGAAGAAGTCAGAGCCAACCGCAAGCTGTGCCGGTCCCCAAAGGGCAATGCCGAGCCAGGACACAGAACAAACTTAACAAACCCTCCCAGCAGCACACACACACACACACACACACACAGATTCACACAAATACGCATACAGACACGTCCGCGAGGCTAACTTGCTAGCTCCGGCTACCAATCAGAAATGTTTTTACTGGTTTGGTTGTCTAGTTCGGTCACATCTATTTTCTACTAACGTCCTCAGTGCTGGTGTTTTGAGGGCAGGATTGTGTTGATCACTTGCTGTGGACAAATACTTCTTCAACTTGCGGCAAAAATCAACAAAAATATTGCCTGTATCTTAAAGCAAAACAAGCTGATACACAGTTCACATCCTTAAAAACAGGTAGGTTAAAGGGGACTAAAGGTGGGAAAAAATAAGCGATTTTCAGATGCATTGCAATTCAGACATGGATGATTGTAAAATCGATTAGTAAATATCAATGATCGATAATTGATTTATTTATTGTCAATACAGTAATGCAGACAGTTCGAAAATTTAGTTGACTGTCGTGAGCCACCTCACCGAGAGATCTGACCAGCTTTCTTTATTTTAGGAAACTTATGTTCCAGTTTTGCACACACTTCCAATATTTGATAAATGTTGGAGTTAATTTACCTGTTTCCTATTACAAATGTACTGTTTTTTTACATTTCAAGTGAGTAGCGCTTATTTCGTGAAACGAAAATGTTTTTTATCATTACTGCATTAATATAAATTAATTATAGACGCACCAATAATCGATTTTTAATCGAATAGTAGCTTCCGAGGTGCCTAAAGATTCCCACCTCTAAAGAGGACCTATCATGCAAAACCAACTTTTCTTACCTAAAGGTACATGTTTTTGTGTTTTTGGGATCTGCATAAGTCCCGAGAAATTTTAAATCAGACCATGGAGGCATGGCGTAGATATTTATGGAACAATCTTATATACTTCTACCAAATGAACCGGAATTTGCCCAATTTTTGACGATTTTCCCAAGTGTGTTGTCAGCGGATATCTCCATATATGGTAGAGATTTACATGCAGAGCTTTTTGCGAGTACTTCATTGTAGTCCGACGCTGTAGTAAATAATTTCCTTTTTTTTCTCCATTCTCTTGTTATGGGGCAGACTGTCTTTTACATGCACAGGCAGCCAGACCTGACCAAATTAGAGTACAGTTTGAACTTGTATCAGACTCAATATGGAAGTGCTAAAATCTACCACTTGACTGGGAGAAAGGAGACACAATCGAAGTGGAGGCACTTAAATAAGAACACCCACAAACTGGTGCATCCAGAAGAGACAGTCCGAAAGCAGCTTGAAGATGGTCTGTAAAACATATTCTATGCAAAATTACATACAAACCCCGTTTCCATATGAGTTGGGAAATTGTGTTCGATATACATATAAACGTAATACAATGATTTGCAAATCCTTTTCAACCCATATTCAGTTGAATATGCTTCAAAGATATTTGATGTTCAAACTGATAAACATTTTTTTTGCAAACAATACATCAACACGTGACAAAGAAGTTGGAAACAGTGGCAATAAATACTGATAAAGGTGAGGAATTCTCATCAAACACTTATTTGGAACATCCCACAGGTGTGCAGACTAATTGGGAACAGGTGGGTGCCATGATTGGGTATAAAAACAGCTTCCCAATAAATGCTCAGTCTTTCACAAGAAAGGATGGGGCGAGGTACATCTCTTTGTCCACAACTGCGTGAACAAATAGTGAAACTGTTTAAGAACAACGTTTCTCAAAGAGCAATTGCAAGAAATTTAGGGATTTCAACATCTACGGTCCATAATATCATCAAAAGGTTCAGAGAATCTGGAGAAATCACACCACGTAAGCGGCATGGCCGGAAACCAACATTGAATGACCGTGACTTTCGATCCCTCAGACAGCACTGTATCAAAAACCGACATCAATCTCTAAAGGATATCACCACATGGGTTCAGGAACACTTCAGAAAACAACTGTCACTAAATACAGTTCGTCGCTACATTGTAAGTGCAAGTTAAAGCTCTACTACGCAAAGCGAAAGCCATTTATCAACAACATCCAGAAACGCTGCCGGCTTCTCTGGTCCCGAGATCATCTAAGATGGACTGATGCAAAGTGGAAAAGTGTTCTGAGGTCTGACGAGTCTACATTTCAAATTGTTTTTGGAAATATTTGACATTGTGTCATCCGGACCAAAGGGGAAGCGAATTATCCAGACTGTTATCGACGCAAAGTTCAAAAGCCAGCATCTGTGATGGTATGGGAGTGCATTAGTGCCCAGGGCATGGGTAACTTACACATCTGTGAAGGCACCATTAATGCTGAAAGGTCCATACGGGTTTTGGAACAACATGCTGCCATCTAAGTGCCGTCTTTTTCATGGACGCCCCTGATTATTTCAGCAAGACAATGCCAAGCCAAATTCAGCACGTATTACAACAGCGTGGCTTTGTAAATAAAAGAGTGCGGGTACTTTCCTGGACCGCCTGCAGTCCAGTCCTGTCTCCCATCGAAAATGTGTGGTGCATTTTGAAGCGTAAAATACAACAGCAGAGACCCCGGACTGTTGAACGACTTAAGCTCTACATGAAACAAGAATGGGAAAGAATTCCACTTTCAAAGCTTCAATAATTGTTTCCTCAGTGCCCAAACGTTTATTGAGTGTTGTTCAAAGAAAATGGATGAACATGCCCTATCCCAACTACTATGGCACGTGTTGCAGCCATGAAATTCCAACGTAATTATTGTTTGCAAAAAAAATATTAGTTTATGAGTTTGAACATCAAATATCTTGTCTTTGGAGAGCATTCAATTGAATATGGGTAGAAAAGGATTTGCAAATCATTGTATTCCGTTTATATTTACATCCAACCCAATTTTTCAACTCATATGGAAACGGGGTTTGTATTATATAGACCACAAGGAAGGGTTTTAACTGTCTGAAAAAAAACAAAAAACATAATTTGACCCCTTTAAAGTACTTGTAAGTTGCAGTACCGCTGCATATGTACAGTAGTTAACCTGAGAACCAGCATCCTGTGCAGTAACATTTGTTTGTGATCTTTTGTCAGAGTTGCACATTATGGAAAAAATTATGTTAGGTATGTCTTTACAAATGTCCACTGCTACATCAAGATTTTTTTTTTGTAAACAAGTTTTACCTTCTTTCTCATGGGTGTAATTATGAAAGTTTGAATGTTCTGATTTGGCCAGGATTATTAAGCATAATCACACTTTAAAACGCATCACACATTTTTTTCTTAAAATTGGAGAGCAAACGGATAACCATTAAAATGGCTTTCTGCTAAGATGAGCTTTGTTTATGTGGTACTGCTTCGGGTGGCTGGTCTTATCACAGCAACAGATTCTCTGTCACTCTTGCTGCTCCAGTGTAAGAATGGAACAAACACATTGCCTATTGCCCTTTGGATCGCCTTGAACGCCTTTTCCACTGAGTGAACTGTGGCAGCAGTGGACAAATCGGTCACATTGAAGATCCTTTGGATGGTAGTGATAAGAGCGATGATGCTGAACTCTCAACTTCTGTCTGCGACACTCACACAGCTTCTATATCTTTCTCCTGACCCCAGATGATCTATTTCGAATTTAACTTTAGCATACCATCATTTCATTGTTCATTTCAATTGGGGTGAAAGGAACCAGACCGAAAGCAAAGTAGACCTTTTCTGTTCCATATAATTTGGTGCCAAGAGCTGCAATCCAACAATACAGGGGTCCTCAACCATCTGATGATTTAGCATCGGGCAGCAAAGGAAAAATTATACTTATAATAAAATCTGCAGACTACTGTGTAAAAATGACAACTTTATGATAACTCCTCTTGCACCATTCAGAACAGAAAATATTACAGCTGTATGTCTAAAAAGTATGGAAGAAAGTACCTCTTGTGACCTTTTTCAGCAACAATTAAAAGAGCGGTTCAAGAGTCTTTATTGTGACTTGTAATTTGCAATCTCCAAATCTGCTCTGTAGTAACTGGCCTCAGGTTTCAATGTATCACAGATAAGAGCGTCATCAGGGCTCTGACTGATTCCCTTTTACCAGTTATATTATATTCAACAAATGTACATGGCATTATTGACAGTGGGAACTAACTGCACAAATCGATAAACAGTGGTAACTTCAGATAAGAGTTTAATTGGTTCTGAGTTTGCAGTTCGGACCTCCAAGAACTTGTATTGCGAAACAACGATGCCCATTGAAAGAATTTAAATCAATTTAATCAGTGCTAGGTCCACCAAAAACACCACAATTTTAACATGTAAAACGCATTTTAAAAATAGTTGGGAAAATAAATTGTATTTAAAAAGCATGAAATAGAATGTACTACAAACAGCTACTGTACAGTAGATCACCAATGTGCAGTATTTACGTTGTCGAACAGATTTTTACGGTATCTTCTTCCAGCTGCTTCGTCGTCAAACACACCATCAGCAGCTTTTCCATATTTACATTGCTAGATGTCCACCGTTAAGATATCATTCTAGCGTCCTTGGCTAATGTTAAACCCATTCTGCTTCAGTATGGTGCAGACTAGCAGCGATACGCTCGTACTGCTTCGGGAAGTTGACTACACACTCGGTCATGTTTTTAATTATTTCTTTCTTTACTTCAATGAATTATCAGGTTTTTTTTCAGCACTGTCCTTTCACACTTACTTTATTCTTTCCCATGGTTGATAAAACAAAGTTACAATCGATCTTTAGCTTTGCGCTAATGCTTGTGAATAAGACTAGATGTTTTGGTCGATCGTAAGGAGTTCTCTGTGGTATTTGCAACGCCAGCTAGAGGTGGGAAAGCTCTTAACCCAAATTTTCGCTCCTGACCTAGAGCATAACAAAGAGCCAGGTGCCAACTCGTATGCCGAAAAACTTGAGCTGGGGCACTTGTATCCCAATGTACTACTGTATAGAGCAGTGGTCACCAACCTTTTCCAGCCCAAGACCCTGGTGTTGTGATATTTTTGTGATCAACCGGTGGGGTGCCAAAGATTGACTGGTCGATCGCGATCGACGGGTTGGCGTTCCCTGGTACAGAGTATAGAAACTTTATAAATTGTTACACTTCCGCTCTCACCCCACCAACAAGAGTCTGCCACAACCTAGATTAGTGTGGTTGTTTTCATTTGCCTTTATGGTTCAGCATAAGGATGACTGGGCAAAAATATCAAGCTTAGTTATGGGTTTGTGTTCGTCATTCCATTATTTTTGTGTTTGTAGAACAGTGCACATCGGGGAGGTAGAACGGGGCTACTCTGACAGAAAATTGATGGTGCTGATGAGGCTGCAGTTCCTGCTGAACACCTCAGACTCCCTGCAGAGATTAAAGAGCTGCTAACATCAGCATTCGCATGCTTCACTTTGACACATTCCTCCAAATGAGCAGCACTGAACTCGTGTTTGGATAGTACTTAGTTGGAATAAGCATGCAATTACTAGCTTGCATATTAAGTGTATTAAAATAAAAGTTCACTCCAAAGTGTCACAGATATTCACCAAACCAGTTCAGATCCCTTTTATATTGTTTCTGTTGACCATTGTATGTCATACAGTGGGGCAAAAAAGTATTTAGTCAGCCACCGATTGTGCAAGTTCTCCCACTAAAATGATGACTGAGGTCTGTAATTTTCATCATAGGTACACTTCAACTGTGAGAGACAGAATGTGGGGAAAAAAAATCCAGGATTTCACATTGTAGGATTTTAAAGAATTTATTTGTAAATTATGGTGGAACAAAAGTATTTGGTCAACAATTCAAAGCTCTCATTGATGGAAGGAGGTTTTGGCTCAAAATCTCACGATACATGGCCCCATTCATTTTTTCCTTAACACGGATCAATCGTCCTGTCCCCTTAGCAGAAAAACAGCCCCAAAGCATGATGTTTCCACCCCCATGCTTCACAGTAGTTATGGTGTTCATGGGATGCAACTCAGTATTCTTCCTCCTCCAAACACGACGAGTTGAGTTTATACCAAAATGGATACATGGATGATACAGCAGAGGATTGGGAGAATGTCATGTGGTCAGATGAAACCAAAATAGAACTTTTTGGTATAAACTCAAGTCGTCGTGTTTGGATGAAGAAGAATACTGATAATTTACTAATACATTCTTTAAAAATCCTACAATGTGAATTCCTGTATTTTTTTTTCACATTCTGTCTCTCACAGTTGAAGTGTACTGTGACAGGTTTGTGTCGTGGGGTCTTCAGGACCGAAGGATCACAGCAGGAGTTCAAGTTGACAATTCTTTTTAATCTTTTTACACACAATATTTCTTCTTTCGTTTGTTCCCAAAATGATTTTCTTTTCATTTTTAATTTTCACAACAGTTCATCTTCTTCGTTCGCTCCCCAAGTCTTTTCAGTCTTAGTTCGTTCACTCACAAAGTTTTTAACTCGCTCAGTCCTCCCACCACCCTTCTGGCGTCCTCAGCACCTCCTGGGGTCCTTCTGGCTTTTCAGCCCCGCCCTGCAGTCACCAACGCTGCTAAATAGAGACAGGTGATTAGATAACTCGTTCCAGCTGAGGTATCCACTCAACTGTCATCTTGCTTCCAGCCGGCTCCTGTGCATGCCATCGCCGGCAGGCGGCGCGTGACCACGCCCCGCCTCTCACATGTACCTATGATGAAAATTACATACCTCTGTCATCATTATAAGTGGGAGAACTTGCACAATCGGTGGCTGACTAAATACTTTTTTGCCCCAATGTATGTGTTATACTTTTCGGCCCGCCAAAGCTTTTCATTTGGCCCTCCGAACATCACCCAAATAGGCTTGATGAAACCATTAAAACTAGGGTTGATTATGTATGTTGTACTTCCGCCAGCCCGCAGGGGGCAACAGCGAAGCGTATGTGTCACTATGAAGCAGCAGTCTGGTGAGTAGAGAAAGACCACTCATTCAACCCTGGAAAAAAAATCTAAATAAATTGCAAAAATCTGACTTTTTACAACAACAAAGTATAAATGCTCTACCCTGAACAAGGATGGAGTCATTGTTTTCTGGCGGACTTTTTAAGCAATTGACACATTGATCCATAGCTTCATCATTAAACTTGGTCGAACATTCGTAAGCAAATTTAATTTATGTGTAAAGATATTTACTTTTTGTTTAGAAATCGCTGCCTATATAATGTCTTGTTTATTCGTGGTTATATTTGTAATTGTCTGAGAGTAACGTTAAAACCCCGTTTCACACATAGTGCTAAATTTCACCAGTAGAGAGCAACAACACTAATAGCGATAAGTCACATACAATGTTTGGTATGAGAATGTTGTGTAATTTCTATATGTGTAAACATTTCAAGTTTATTATGTGAATATATTAACACTAAACTTTCTATTTTACTTATGTAAAACACACAATGGACATTATACATTTGTTGTGTTTATTTTATGTTTATATTTTCAGTCTTACAATGAAGGAAAAAGTGTAAAGAAATAAAACTAAGGAAGGAAAATAATTCAAAAGAAGGATCATCAATCCTCAACAAAAATATGGAGCTTTTTTTTCTTCACACTGTTAACTAGCTGCACACGCTGGACACGAGTAACGAGAACAGAATAATGAATTTATTGACAGTGCAGGGTGAAAGCCGATATGTTAACTTTGCAATTAATTAAACACAGTTTCAGACAAATATAACCTGCGGAAGGTACTTTCTGACTTTCGATGCCCGACCCGAGCCCCTGGGATTTTGAAACTGCGGCCCTCTTTATGATGTAGTTGAATAGCGCTGATGTACATGTATGTTTTAGAAATGTTACTATTGATAAACTGCATATTATCCTTTTTAGGGTCATAGCTGAGCTGGAGCCTATTCCAATTGACTTGGTTGTACACCCTTGACTGGTCGATGCACATTCTATGATACAGCAAAAAGTATAAATTGAGAATATCTAAATCAATATAGGTAATCTTTAAACATGCAGTATACTATACTGCCCCCTGGATTCTATTTTAGTTGTTATTGAACTCATTTTTAATTCTTAATAAAGTGGCATGTTGGTATATTAGATGAGTAAAAACATATCAGGATGAAACACGTAAATTACAAGCTGAAATTGTTAGTGGGAGACTTTCTTTTCACTAAATACTTTACGACGAAGCAGCTTCTAAGTCCGGGGAAAGAAAGTGTTTCAGTTCCACTTCCTTGTAGGGTTTTTGAGTAATGAGGCTCCTAATTAGCAAGGACATGCATGGTTTATTAAATCAAAGTGTTTGCGACTTTCAATGCCAAGCAGATTCTTATTAGTGCTCATTGATATTTGCTTGGGAATTACATAAAATGTGTTTGTCATTTATTAGGTTGCTTGTGAAGAATATGCATTTATGACTATATTTTTATTAGCGATTTTCTTACATATAGTTTGTGTCAATTGGACTAAGCACGTTTGCCACCTGACACCGTTTTTTATTGCGCTACGTTAGTCTTTCCTAAGTTGATGCAGATGGCAAACTTAGAGTACATGGGAAATGTGACTATTAAATATTCTATAATCCTTGTAAAATCTTAGTTCCTTATAACTGCTGTATGTCACGGATAGGCAGATGCCTGCAGGTCCTTAACTTTTTACTGTGCTGCAAGCATTTCATCTTGCCCTCTTCCAAGTTTAAACCACACTCAACATAACACACACTTACGCTCATTATTATTATTTTTTTGGTAAGCTAATGAAAGTCGATTGGCAAGTTAAGTTATTAAAGTTGTCTATCGTAACAACGGCATGACTTTAAGTTGTCGCTGGCTTCATTAAGTGTACTTTTGTGAGTTTGCACGCACTCCTTGATTGCATATTTGTATGCAATAACTGTAAGCAACAACTATGAAAGCCAATCGTTTTACGTAGCCCTGATGACAATTTTTTATGTTCAATCTGCTCTTTTAGACTTCTAATGTTAACATATCAGGGTTTCCCACACATTCATTTATTTGTGGCGGCCAGCCACGAAAGAATTACGGCCGTCAAAAATAGAAATAAAATAAATAAATATATATATATATATTTTTTTGGGGGGGCTTTTGACTCGCTCGACCGCTCATAAAAGCAATGGGACTCTGTCTGTGAATGGATCTTGTAGTTACATATCATATAAATATGTACATATTATATAAATATGTATATACTATATAAATATGTATATAAATATGTACATAAGGTGTTGTAATTATATTCCAACTCCGCGTTCTTCTTGGTCATCGCCGCCACTGGCACCGATGCGATGTCTATCGCAAAATTAATTGAAACTGTTTTATTGGCCCAAACTTATGTTATATATAGTTAAAGTCCCATCTCAATCACAGGCTGTATTTTGTTAAAATTGGTAACTGTGATCTCTGACCAAATGGCTATGACCTGTGGGGGTTTCTGTGGGAGGGTCAATTCTAAAACCCCTAGTGTTCAACTTATACACTGTTTGCTGCTACTTGGCCACCTCATACGCAGTTAGCTACAGCGTGTCCCACCACAACTATGCAGAGGACACTTAGATCTAAAAGCCACTGATGGCAGGTGAACTTTGGCCTGTTGATTCACCTTGTCATCGTATCAAACAGATCAGTGTGTGGGTGCAAAACAATTTTCTTCCGCTTAACTTGGACAAAACTGAAATCATTGTCTGTGGCCCTCTGAAGCAAACAGCAAATATTATTAGTCACCTTGTCACCCTCTCCCTGAAACGTATTAATCTAGGAAAATCTAGAAGTAATAACTATTATTTATTTATTTAACCTTTATTTACCCAGGAAAGTCCTATTGTATTATATAACTGTGATTAAAGGCCTACTGAAACCCACTACTACCGACCACGCAGTCTGATAGTTTATATATCAATGATGAAATATTAACATTGCAACACATGCCAATACGGCCGGTTTGGTTTACTAAATTACAATTTTAAATTTCCCGCGGAGTTTCTTGTTGAAAACGTCGCGAATGATGACGTGTGTTTGTGACGTCTCGGGTTGGAGCGGACATATTAGCCCAGCCACACTTACGGCTAAAAGTCGTCTCTTTTCATCGCATAATTACACAGTAATTTGGACATCTGTGTTGCTGAATCTTTTGCAATTTGTTCAATTAATAATGGAGACTATAAAGAAGAATGCTGTTGGTGGAAAGCGGTGTATTGTAACTGTCTTTAGCACCGAGACACACCCGGTGTTTCTTTGTTTGTTGTGAAGCTTTAACACAGAGCGGTCAAGCGAACATGTTTCTCTACGTCAACTAGCATGTTTTTGGATGGGGAAATTGTGATATTAAGTCAGCGGTGGATTATGCGTCCTCCTGCAGCAGCTGTCAAAAAAGGCAGCTGTGAGCTTGGCTTCTCTCTGAGACACTGGCGTGTTCACCACAGCCATCCGACTTTGAGGTATGACTTTACAATCTCACTAAAACACTATTAAAACAATAAGCAGATAAGGGATCTTCCAGAATTATCCTAGTAAACGTGTCTAATTACATTTGAAACGCTCACACTGCCGCCGCCCGGAGCCGTCGCTTTTTCTTTTTTTTTTTGGGTCTTTTTTTTTTCTAGTCCTTCACTATCAATATCCTCATCCACGAATGTTTTATCCTCGCTCAAATTAACGGGGAAATTGTCTCGGTCCGAATTGCTCTTACTGCTGGTGGCTCACATTATAAACAATGTGAGGATGTGAACAGCCCTCACGTGACGTCACGCGCACATACTTCCGGTAAAAGCAAGGCTTTTTTATTAGCGACCAAAAGTTGTGAACTTTATCGTCGATGTTCTCTACTAAATCCTTTCAGCAAAAATATGGCAATATCGCGAAATGATTAACTATGACACATGGAATGGACCTGCTATCCCCGTTTAAATAAGAAAATCTCATTTCAGTAGGCCTTTAAACATCTTTTTGAAGGGAGTCCTACACATCCAAATAACAGTGCGTGCAGTGCTATTGGGATCAAGGTGGGTGAAGTGTCTTGCCCAAGACACAGCAGCCGTGACTAGGATTGTGGTAGCTGGAATCAAACATGGAACCCTCAAGTTGCTGGCACGGTGGATCTACCATCTGACCCACGCCCCGCAAAATTTGGACTCAAACATGAACTTTAACAGCCACATTAAGTAAATAACATCACAAGCTTTGTCTCACCTGAACAACTTTCCAAAAACGATGGAATATTGTCTAAAACAGACTTGAAAAGACTAATCCATGCTTTGGTCTCCAGCAGGTTAGATTATGGTAATAGCCTTGTCACGCGCTGTAAAGCAGATACAGTACATCTAGAATGCTCCTGCTTAAGTCTTGACTAGAACCGGGAAATACAACCATATTAGTCCAGTGCTTGGGTTACTGCAAAGGTATTTTCATGGTCTTGTGCCAAAGTACACTTCTGATTTGTTAAGAGCCATACGAACCATCTCGGGCTATGAGAATCTCAATGAGTGTGTGGAAGTCGCTTCCTAGCAGCTCCACTGTAGACACGGCACAAGACCAAAGCGTGCAGGTTTAATAAAATTTTAAAGGTCTACTGAAACCCACTACTGCCAACCACGCAGTCTGATAGTTTATATATCAGTGATGAAATCTTAACATTGCAACACATGCCAATACGGCCGGTTTAGTTAACTAAATTGCAATTTTAGATTTCCCGCGAGGTATCCTGTTGAAAACGTCGCAGAATGATGACGCTTATGTTGACGCGTGCTCATGACGTTATTGGTTGGAGCGGACATTTTAGCCCAGCACCACTCACGGCTAAAAGTCGTCTGCTTTAATCGCATATTTACACAGCAATTTGGACATCTGTGTTGCTGAATATTTTGCAATTTGGTCAATTAATAATGGAGACTATGAAGAAGAATGCTGTTGGTGAAAAGCGGTGGATTGCAGATGCTTTTAGCAACCAAAACACAGCCGGTGTATTTTTGTTTGTTGTGAAGCTTTAATATGGAACAGAGCAGTCAAGCGAACATCTTTCTCTACCATATGTCAACCATCAAGTTTTTGGATGAGAAAATTGTGATATTAAGTCGGCTCTTACCGGAGGCTTGATCGGAGTTTGCGTCCTCCTGCAGCAGCTGTCAAAAAGGCAGTTGTGACTTGATTGGCTCCTCCATTTGGCTTCCCTCAGAGACACTGGTAGTCACCGCAGCCCTCCGACTTTCAGTGACTTTATAATCTCACTAAAACACTAGTAACACAACAAGCAGATAAGGGATTTTCCAGAATTATCGTAGTAAATGTGTCTAATAACATCTGAATTGCTCCCACTGTCGTCGCCTTTTTTTCTTCTTCTAGTGCTTCACTCTAGCTTTCCTCATCCACAAATCTTTCATCCTCGCTCGAATTAATGGGGAAATCGTCGCTTTCTCGGTCCGAATCGCTCTTGCTGCTGGTGGCTAAGATTATAAACAATGTGAGGAGCCCTAAAACCCGTGACGTCACGCGCACATCGTCTGCTACTTCCGGTACAGACAAGGCTTTTTTATTAGCGACCAAAAGTTGCGAACTTTATCGTCGATGTTCTCTACTAAATCCTTTCAGTAAAAATATGGCAATATCGCGAAATTATCAAGTATGACACATAGAATGGACCTGCTATCCCCGTTTAAATAAGAAAATCTCATTTCAGTAGGCCTTTAATGTGCTAAAACAAGATTTTTAAAAGTTTTTTTTCGGCATGTTGTGATGTTGCCGTCACTCCCAATCCTCTCTGTCTTTCTGGTCCCAACCGCTTACTGTTAAAGACAACAGATGATTGGATTACAACGTACCACCTGTGAAATCTAATCACCTGCCAGCAGTGTCTCACCGTCAGCACATGCCCCGCTCCTGCCCACTGGTGCTCGTCTTCAGCACCATGGACAGCGGCGGTGACTTTTCCTGCTACAGGCAGCGCTGACTGCACCTGCCCCCACAGAGGGGTCTCCTGCTGGTGCCCAGAATTTGGACTAAACATAGTGAAATCACACTTATATTTATGCTCCTAAAATCTGGAATTGACTTTCTGAAGATGTGACGTAATGTTCAAATCCAGGCAGTTTTATTTAACTGTGCAAATGACAAATTGAAGATATTTAAGCTACACTTTTTGATTTTAATTCTTCTGATTTATTTTTTAATTCATTTCAGATTGTCTTGCATGGCTTTCTGTGACATTTAGACAGTCAGAGCCAGAGGTTACAAAGTGCAGTAGCTGAGCGCTTTCAAATCTCTGTACTTTGTGTCCATACCTGGGTTCAAATGGTTTATTTGAAGCACAATCCTTATTTATTAAATGTTATGCGCTTTTCTGTACGAGATTCAACTGTGCGACTTAATTAATCAATCAATCAATCAATGTTTATTTATATGGCCCTAAATCACAAGTGTCTCAAAGGGCTGCACAAGCCACAACGACATCCGCAGTACATAGCCCACATAAGGGAAAGGAAAAACTCACCCCAGTAGGACGTCGATGACGAGGACGATGAGAAACCTTGGAGAGGACCGCATATGTGGGCAACCCCCCACCCCCTCTAGGGGAGACCGAAAGCAATGGATGTCGAGCGGGTCTAACATGATATTGTGAAAGTCCAGTCCATAGTGGATCTAACATAATAGTGAGAGTCCCGTCCATAGTGGAGCCAGCAGGAGACCATCCCAAGCGGAGACGGGTCAGCAGCGCAGAAATGTCCCCAACCGATGCACAGGCGAGCGGTCCATCCCGGGTACCAGCTCTGGACAGCCAGCACTTCATCCATGACCACCGGACCTGTCCCCCCCCACCCCCACCCCTCCACAAAGGAGAGGGGCGCAGAGGAGAAAAGAAAAGAAACGGCAGATCAACTGGTTTAAAAAGGGGGTCTATTTAAAGGCTAGAGTATACAAATGAGTATTAAAATGGGAATTAAATGCTTCTACTGAGGTAGCATCTCGAACTGTTTCCGGGAAGACATTCCATAGTACTGGAGCCCGAATAGAAAACGCTCAATAGCCCGCAGACTTTTTTTTGGGGTCTGGGAATCACTAATAAGCCGGAGTTCTTTGGACGCAGATTTCTTGCCGGAACATATGGTACAATACAATCGGCAAGATAAGCTGGAGCTAGACTGTGTAGTATTTTATACGTAAGTAGTAAAACCTTAAAGTCACATCTTAAGTGCACAGGAAGCCAGTGCAGGTGAGCCAGTATAGGCGTAATATGATCAAACTTTCTTGTTCTTGGCAAAAGTCTAGCAGCCGCATTTTGTACCAACTGTAATCTTTTAATGCTAGACATGGGTAGACCCGGAAATAATACGTTACAGTAATCGAGACGAGACGTAACGAATGCATGGATAGTGATCTCAGCGTCGCTAGTGGACAAAATGGAGCGAATTTTAGCGATAATACGGAGATGAATGAAGGCCGTTTTAGTAACACTCTTAATGTGTGACTCAAACGAGAGTGTTGGGTCGAAGATAATACCCAGATTCTTTACCGAGTCGCCTTGTGTAGTTGTTTGGTTTTCAAATGCTAAGGTGGTATTATTAAATAGTCAGCATTTCCGTTTTCTTGGCGTTGAGTTGCAAAAAGTTAGCGGACATCCATTGTTTAATTTCATTAAGACACGCCTCCAGCTGACTGCAATCCGGCGTGTTGGTCAGCTTTAGGGGCATGTAGAGTTGGATGTCATCATAATAACAGTGAAAGCTAACACTGTATTTGTGTATGATGTCGCCTAGCGGCAGCATGTAGTTGCTTGCGGATACAAAGCCGAGAACTGAACACTGTGGAACTCCACTCGTTACCTTAACATAGTCCGAGGTCACATTGTTATGGGAGACGCACTGCATCCTGTCAGTAAGATAAGAGTTAAACCAGGATCAGGCTAAGTCTGATATACCAATATGTGTTTTGATACGCTCTAAATTTCCTTTCATAGATTATTTAAATGTTTGGCCCCACTGTGACATGAGCAATCAGGCTCCAATATTTGTATACACATTTAAACGCTCACATGATTAGAGAAGCTGCCTTTAGTAAAATTAAAGGCCTACTGAAACCCACTACTACCGACCACGCACTCTGATAGTTTATATATCAATGATGAAATATTAACATTGCAACACATGCCAATACGGCCTTTTTTACTAAATTGCAATTTTAAATTTCCCGGGACTTTTTTCTTGAAAACGTCGCATAATGATGACGTGCACACGTGACGTCACAGGCTGTTATGAATATGAGCGCTGCGTACACACACAGCTAAAAGGCATCTGCTTTAACGGAATAATGACACAGTATTTTGGACATCTGTGTTGCTGAATCTTTTGCAATTTGTTCAATTAATATTGGAGAAGTCAAAGTAGAAAGACGGAGTTGGGAAGCTTTAGCCTTTAGCCACACAAACACACGGTGATTCCTTGTTTAAAATTCACGGATGTGAAACCTTAATATGGATCACAGCGGACATGGATCCCGACTACATGTCAACCAGCACGTTTTGGTGAGAAACTTGTGGTTAAAAAGTCGCCACTTACCGGATATCAGCTGAGCTCGTGCCGTCCGTACAGCTGCCGTCGACTTCCCCGAGACACCGCGCGTCAACACCCGGCCGTGGACGTACACTTCCGACTATCAAGTACAGTTAAACTCACTAAAACACTAGCAACACAATAGAAAGATAAGGGATTTCCCAGAATTATCCTAGTAAATGTCTCTAAAAACATATGAATCCGTCTTAATGCAATGGGATTGCAATCGCGTTTATTTTTTTTTTAAACTTTTTTATTATTTTTTTTTTTTCCTAGTCCGTCGCTATTAATATATTCAAACACGAATCTTTCATCCTCGCTCAAATTAATGGGGAAATTGTCGTTTTCTCGGTCTCAATAGCTGTTTTCGTTGAAGGCTCCCATTAAAATCAATGTGAATATATGAGGAGCCATCAACATGTGACGTCATCGTCTGCGACTTCCAGTAGAGGCAGGGCTTTTCTCCAGTTGCGAACTTTATCGTGGATGTTCTCTACTAAATCCTTTAAGCAAAAATATGGCAATATCGCAAAATGATCAAGTATGACACACAGAATGGACCTGCTATCCCCGTTTAAATAAGAAAATCTCATTTCAGTAGGCCTTTAAATGCTGTAAAGTTGTTATAGGAAAAAATGCAGTGCACTGAAGTGACATTAGTAATAAAAGCAAACACAAGGAACTGCAGTAGAAGGAAAAAATTAGGGCTGTGAAAACTGAGGTAACTCATTTGATTAACCACAAAGATTAATCTTATACAAAATAATCATCAAATTTATTAAGTTAAGCATTTATTATTTATTATGGTGTCGATCGCAAGGGACTGAATCTCACTGATAGAGGAGGACATTTGCATGCTATTTGCATCAAATGCTCTGCAAACATTCCGTGAGGAGGAAAAAGAAACATCAAACTTTAACACATCAAATCTTATCAGCCCCCTGAAATACCAGCATCGCTACAACAGTGTTTTAAAAGTCTACCAAGACACCTGCTACTGAAAAAGCTGCCCCTGCAAAGAAAGGTGTGCACAAACTAATTAATCTAAAATATATAAAAATTAGATATATATTGTACATAGGATAGGATAGGTCTTTATTGTCATTGCACAAGTACAACAAAACTTCGTTATCAACACAAACCTGTTCAAGATTAGACAAACAAACAGTGTACAGGGTTACAGAACAAGAACGCTGATGGGTTGCCATAAGGCGCCCCGTAAAAGATGGGAAAAAGGTAAACGCTGGAGAAGTATGAGTAAAAAAATACAATCCAGACTGGGCTCCTAAGGGGGCCCTGTACGGAGTGGGAAAAAACCTCCATAGCAAAGCACATATACATATTACAACATACATCTCGAGATATCTAGCAACAGAGGGAAGGTAGTTCAAGGTCATGGTGGTAGGCCGCAGCTCTTAGGCGCTGACCATCCATTCATCACCCCTATGGGATTTGCGTCAAGGGCATTGGGTTGGGGGGAAGGGGGTTGTATGTGTGGTGTATATTTTATTTGTGGATATGTGTGTGTGTGTGTGTATAAACCCGTAGTGTGTCTCTGTTCCGCGGCGTTGATGTATTGTTCCGTCTCGTCCAAAGTCAACAACAACAGGTGTGTCCATGAGAGACAAGAAGGGAGTTTGTTGTGTCTTCGCTGCGCTGTTCTTCAGGAGAGTCTCGAAGCCAGGGAAACAATCCAAGTTAGAATGATTTTGTATGCGAGTGAAAATAAAATTTGCTTTTCACTCTAAATTGTCTATGACTGGTCCTCTAAACCTGCGGGGTAGACAGTCCGATATAATCCACAGTTCTTCCCGCATCCTTCAATCGTTTGTGGCAGCTTTGAGGTACTTTGAAGACTGCCAGCAACTTCCAATTTGTCGACAAACCAGAGCAACGCTTACTCCAATAAGCAGATGTCATGTTGTCATAATTCCGAATAAGTGGATATCTTCACGTCCTCGACAAAAAAGGGCCGCCAGGCACGCGGCACTCCTTCTTCTCCCAAGAGTCCGTCGTGTGTCCAGCAACAACCGCTTCGTCACGACAGCAGGTTCTCCCAAACCCAAGATCTTGTCAATTTTGTTGAGGCCAGTTAAATAGTTCCAATGTTTGTGCAAAAAGAGGCAGCAAGAAAGTTAAGACAAGACAAAACAAAGAAGCAGGCAGGAGAGATAAGGGAGAGGAAAGGGGAGCGTCCACCCTCGATGAGTGCCAGTTATCAGTATTGGTCTTAAAAAAAAAAAAGGTGCATCCCTCAATGTTATAATTATGTTTTTGATGAATTCTGGCCCAAATCTCAGAACTATTGTTTTTATTTTTAATCGGCTTCAGGATTATAATGGGATCTTTGAAAAATGTTATTACCTGTAAAGGGAGTCCGTGGTCCAAATACGTTGGAACCCCTTCCTTAGGCACAGTATCCCAATGTAGACTGAACCAAAATCCAAAATATGTAACTGTATGACATTTTTATCTTGACATCTTCTACCATGACATCATCCTGCGTGAAAAGGCTGTTTCCTCGTATTCCAAAGTAAAGGACCTTTCCATTTCCAAGATATATTTCTGCAAGTTGATTCCGAGAAGTACCAGGCAGCTTGCGTTCTATCACGCCATAACAGTAGGGAGGCTTTTAATATTCATTATGCGGCATATCAATGACCGCAAACATACTGTACAGGCAGAGTGATAAATAAATATCTTCAGTAACAAGAAGAGCAGTGTCCTGCAACAGATGGTATGGCTCAAAGAGACAACCCATCCTCAACATCATCCAGTCGGTTTGTGATTTTATGATTAGACAGACATGGGCGGCCTACATCCTCAGACAATTCTGTGGCAGCAAGAACCTTCAACTTTCAACAAGGATAATTCACACAACTTCAAAGGAAAACTCAGTGTAAGGAAAGTGGAATGGAGGTTAAAGGAACAAACAGGATGACTGCACAAGCTGGATAATGCAGCAATTTTGCAGCAATGCCACTCCGTAAGATGATTCTGGCATTTTTTTTTTTGTACTCAGAAAGTAGCAATAGACATGACATTTCTCTCCCATACTCCCTCTCTTTGATATTTTCAGCCTTAATTTTCTTTTTGATAAATACATCAAGGCCAGTCAGGCTCAGGGTCGTTTCTTCTGCAGCTTACAGTGAGTGATAAAACTGAGCTCAAGAAAAACAATGAGGACAAACACACCTATGCTGGATGGAGATGCACATAAAAAATAGCACTTTGGAGATGTTCCTGCAAAACTGGAAATATAATAGGAATACATATTTTCAATGTATGACTAATCAGCGCTCCTAACATTTTAGATGGTGTTAATGACTAATTACCGTATTTTCCGGACTACAAGGGGCACTTAAAATCGTTTTTTCCCCTCAAAACTCGACAGTGCGCCTTATATCCCAGTGCGCTGAATATACAGAATAATTTTGGTTTTGCTTCCGGACCTCGAAGGTATTTAATTTTGTACATGGTGAAATGACAAGTGTGACCAGTAGATGGCAGTCAAACATAAGAGATACATGTAGACTGCAATATGATGGCAGTCAAACATAAGAGATACATGTAGACTGCAATATGATGGCAGTCACACACAAGAGATATGTGTAGACTGCAATATGACTCAAGTAAACAACACCGACATTTTATATGTTCCATTGAAAATATAGAACATTACACACAACGCTAAAAACGCTAGTAAATACTATTATGGTGTGTGTATAAGGTAAGACTTATCTGGCGTTTTGTTTCGCAATTTTATGCAAAAGCAACTTCTCTTACCTTCTGGTACCTGCTGATCTGTATTTGGGATCTGCATAAGTCCTGAAAAATTGTGCGTGTCTGCCTTTGACACCGTAGTTGATAAGCTTCTTTTTCACTATCTTCTTGTTATGGGACATTCATCCTCCACTGTTGCCATTTCTAATATAAAGTAGTGCAAAGTTCTTACTTATATCCGTCAGTAAACTCGCCATGAAAGCACTAAATCATACTGGTGTAGTGTGTTTACATTATACACCCCGGGACACATTTCCGGCGTTATTGCACTAGTGAGCCACGGATGCTGCTCCGTTTTTGATTTAAGTAAACTCTGAATGTCATTAAAACAGTTAGCACCATTTTTTGCCACTTCTTCAGCTCCCTTCCTTGCACGCCACACTGCTACACCAAAGATGACGGGTAAAAGACCTTGCCGGAGGGGAACCACAAAACGGCGCATCCTGAAGCGACTGTCAGAAAGCGGTTTGAAGATGATCTGTAAAACATAATCCATGCAAAATTTTGACCAAAGAACCACCATTATATGTTAAGTAGACCACAAGGCATTTTTTCAATTTAGAAAAAAAATAAAAATTGTATGACTCCTTTAATGCGCCCTATAATCCGGTGCACCTTATATATGAAAAAATAAATAAAAATATACCATTGGTCTTGTGGTCCGGAAAATACTATACCTAAAGTTTGTATAATCTTTTTTTATAAAATATAATTGTGCAAAAACTAGTGCTGTCAATATTTTTTAAATCTCAACGGTAACAATTGTTAGTACTTTTAAAAACATTTAATAAACATTTTTCTTTTTTATGTAACTAGCGCATTCTATCAGGCATACTTTGTTGGCATTGACAATTGCCACATTACCTAATGGCCGAGTGCTGCTTTTGTTCATTGTAACCAGAGTGGTGTATAAAGAGATTATAGCCTACTTGGTTTGCTATTGTTTGAGGCCATCTCCTAAATGATTGGTCAAATGGCACTCACTGGGCACCATGTTTGCTTCCAACTTTGCAGCAGGCCACAGCTGGAGCTATACATACACTGCACTTCCTCATTCATGTAATTGAAGATGTTTTTCTTTGTGTAAACATGAATATCCATACAAAGTTGACATACACACATATAGTGTATATATATATATATATATATATATATATATATATATATATATATATATATATATATATATATATATACACTATATGTGTGTGTGTATATCTATACACAAATATACATAAATATACATATATATATACATTTATATATATATATATATATATATACACACATATATATAATATTTAATTTTTAATGCAATGGTGCAGTGATTACAAACAATTGATTGGAGGCAGCCACACTAGTCAAAATGTGTCCTTGATTGTTGGTCCAAAGCTAATGAGGGTAATAAGTTTTTTGGTTATCCCTTGTATTTTTTTTTACGTGTATTGCTCCGTCCGGAGCGTGTTTGACAGCCTGCTGGTCACTCAACACTGCATGAATGTAACAGCGGGGTGCATCAAATACTTTGTTAAAATTTAAGCATGTTTTATCGTAAGTTGATTAGCTGGAATATGTATAAAACTATATTTTTATGGTTTATTTTGTCAGGAAAACTAAAGTCAGAACGACAGAAAAGCATGCCTCCTGTGTACAGCCGCACGTCTTAGGGAGCAAATATTTGCCCCAGTTCTTTGTTGGCCATACTCTCATTATACACAACTCCAAATATAACACATTGTTACTGTTATATGGCTATAGAGGCATCCTCTGAAATGCAATTAATATAATTTAATCAAAATTGTCAAATATATTTATTTGTAATTTTGCACAAGCCGGATTTAGAAACAAGTTAAAAAGTAACAATAGCCATACAATGTTGCTTTTATTTCCATCCATCCATCTTCTTCCGCTTATCCGAGGTCGGGTCGCAGGGGCAACAGCCTAAGCAGGGAAACCCAGACTTCCCTCTCCCCAGCCACTTCGTCATTATTTGCTTTTTTATATGTTCCAATCGTGTATCATTTGTTTCAGGATTCAGCTCAGGAGGGAGTAATCACCCGAGATATCCACCGAACTTTTCCTGCACATGACTACTTCAAGGACTCAGAAGGAGATGGTCAGGATTCACTCTACAAGATTTGCAAGGTGAGAATAAGACTGAATTCAAAAACAAGTCTATTTGAAAATATCTATTTTCATTAGCTTTACATAAGAGTGCGAACATTTCTTAAAGGATCCCAACTAAGGATTTCAATATTCCTTCATCATTGTCTCAAACATATTGGCAATATCATCGGATCATCGAGTAACACATTTTAATATCACGCAAACCTCCTCAGAATTGGACATCAAAACTAAACACAATGATTAGGAGGAACGTGTTTGAATGTGTCTTTCTAGACTGTAAAGATCGATAGTGAGTGTTAATTATGCAACACAATTATATAACATGAAACTAAAGGACCGAAACAGCCTAACTAGTATTGTTAAGTCTTGCTCTGAGATTAGTGGCGTAAAAATAAGAGACTTCAACCTCTACTGCAACCAGCAAAGAGTATTTTAGCCTTTCCGAGCCATGTCCTTGCAGGTGAATTCTCTCTGTTGCCTTCAGGGCGACATTATGCCCTTCATATGTGTAAAACAAATCGCTTCAGAGGGTTGTATTGTTGTACTCTTTGTGTATTCATTGACTATTTATTTATTGTGGGCCATGTGTAGGCTTTATGAACCACGACAAACTGCTACTCAAACTTAATTGCCCCTTGGGGGATTATTAAAGTTGTTTGAATTGAACTCTCAGGGCGTTCAATGTTCGCAACTGGACTGCTTGGTTTGTCTTGGACGACGTTTTGCCGAGTAGGCTTCATCAGTTTGTGCTCGTGGCCTTAGACTGGTCAGATCAAGTCCAACGGTGTGACCAGAAGTTGACCAAAATGGATTTGAAATTAGTAAAGTTAGAATTACACATTTAGCAATACACATAATTATGGCTTCTGTTTTTATTCACTAATATTTTCGTAGTATTGAAGGGGACCTACGATGATTCAAATCTACATTTAAAGCATTTCCTTATGGTCTAGATCAGTGGTTCTCAACCTTTTTTCAGTGATGTACCCCCTGTGAACATATTTTTAATTCAAGTACCCCCAAATCAGATCAAAGCATTTGTGGTTGAAAAAAGAGATAAAGAAGTAAAATACAGCACTATGTCATCAGTTTCTGATATATTAAATTGTATAACAGTGCAAAATATTGCTCATTTGTAGTGGTCTTTCTTGAACTATTTGGTAAAAAAGATATAAAAATAACTAAAAACTTGTTGAAAAATAAACAAGTGATTCATCCATCCATCCATTTACTACCGCTTATTCCCTTTGGGGTCTCGGGGGGCGCGCCTATCTCAGCTACAATCGGGCGGAAGGGGTGTACACCCTGGACAAGTCGCCACCTCATCGCAGACAAGTAATTCAATTATAAATAAAGATTTGTACACATATAAGTAATCATCAACTTAAAGTGCCCTCTTTGGGGATTGTAATAGAGATACATCTGGATTCATGAACTTAATTCTAAACATTTCTTCACAAAAAAAGAAATCTTTAAATCAATATTTATGGAACATGTCCACAAAAAAATCTAGCTGTCAACACTGAATTCATTGTTGTATTTTTTTCACAGTTTATGAACTTACATTAATATTTTGTTGAAGTATTATTCAATACAGATATTTATGAAGGATTTTTGAATTGTTGCTCTTTTTAGAATATTACAAAAAAAATCACAAACCCCTTGGCATACCTTCAAGTACCCCCAGGGGTACGCGTACCCCCATTTGAGAACCACAGGTCTAGATAATATGTATTGGATAGGGTTTAGTGTAAATTTTGCTCACAGTCACATCTATAACCCGTTTTGTGAGTCTGTCTGCAAGCTTTGTGTGTAGAGGCGTTCCTAGATTGCCAATTAAACCATGTCCCACCCTCTCCAAAATATACATTTATGTTTTGAAAATGTAAACTTTTAAAAGTATATTTTGTAGACGGTCGTCATCTATTTTTTTGCTTACAGGATCAAAACAATACTTCATGAACATTATGTCGATTCACCCGGTCACAAAAATAGGTACACCTTCACACTCACTGATTGATAAAACGGCAGCGGTCATTTCATAGTTTTTGTTTTATAGACATAGAGCAGGCTAGAGGACATGAAACGGGAAGGAATATACGGAAATTCCAGCGGCAACAGCCTCAGCTGTGTGGGCTCAGCAGAGGGCGATGCTTTCTTACACAATATGTCCAAGAATGCCCATATTAGTACATCAGTCAAACTGTGACGTCACCGATTCCTCAGTGTTAAAAACATACTCCAAAAGCCTGCGGACAGAGGAATCCAAAAACTCTGTGTAAGCTCACGCCCAGTTGCATGAATCTTATATTTTGACAAGTTAGCATTATTTTAAAATAGTTTCTATTGTTGTAAGATTTATAAGTCAGAAAATAAAAATACCACCATAGGTCTGTCATGATTCGTGGACAGGATCATGTTTTGTTTAGTCATGTTCCGTTAAGTTCCTATTTTGTGCACCTCTGGGTTTGTTTTAGTTACCTTGGGTGCTGATTGGTTTCACCTGCCTCTGATTAGTGTTTGAAATGCTCACCTGCTGCCGGGCACTAATCAGAGAGTTATTTATTCAGATTGTGTGCCACACTCGGTCTGGCTTCGTTATTTGCTACAAGCAGCACGTTACGTTGGATGACTTCTTATTTCCATGCCTTTGATTCCTGCTCTAAGTCTCGCCTTAGCTTCCCGTGTGATTGGCACGCATCCCTTTTGTTTTGTTTTTGTACGGTTTCACGGTGGCAGAGGGGTTAGTGCGTCTGCCTCACAATACGAAAGTCCTGCAGTCCTGGGTTCAAATCCAGGCTCGGTATCTTTCTGTGTGGAGTTTGCATGTTCTCCCCGTGAATGCGTGGGTTCCCTCCGGGTACTCCGGCTTCCTCCCACTTCCAAAGACATGCACCTGGGGATAGGTTGATTGGCAACACTAAATTGCCCCTAGTGTGTGAATGTGAGTGTGAATGTTGTCTGTCTATCTGTGTTGGCCCTGTGATGAGGTGGCGACTTTTCCAGGGTGTACCCCGCCTTCCGCCCGATTGTAGCTGAGATAGGCGCCAGCGCCCCCCGCGACCCCAAAAGGGAACAAGCGGTAGAAAATGGATGGATGGATGGAATCATATCCTACCTGCACGCTTCGTCCGGAGTTGTCCGTCTGCATCCTGGGAGAACGACCACGCATAAACATGCGACCCAACTGTGACAAGGTCACCTTTAAAGGCCTACTGAAACCCACTACTATCCACCACACAGTCTGATAGTTTATATATTAATGATGAAATATTAACATTGCAACATATGCCAATATGGCCTTTTTAATTTACTAAATTGCAATTTTAAATTTCCCGGGAGTTTCTTTGAAAACTTCGTGATGTCACGGGCTGTTAGGAAATATGAGCGCTGCACACACACACACAGCTAAAAGTCGTCTGCTTTAACGGCATAATTACACAGTATTTTGGAGATCTGTGTTGCTGAATATTTTGCAACTTGTTCAATTAATTTTGGAGAAGTCAAAGTAGAAAGATGGAGTTGGGAAGCTTTAGCCTTTAGCCACACAAACACACGGTGATTCCTTGTTTAAAATTCCCGGAGGTGAAACTTTACTATGGATCACAGCGGTCAAGCAAACATGGATCCCGACCGAATTTCAACCAGCAGGTTTCGATGAGAAAATTGTGGTAAAAAGTCGCTTCTTACTGGAGATCAGCTGAGCTTGTGCCGTCCATAAAGCTGCCGTCGACTTCCCTGATAATTGGCGTCAAGACACCCGTGGATAGACCCCTCCCTCTATCAGGTACTGTTAAACTCACTAAAACACTTGCAACACAATAGAAAGATAAGGGATTTCCCAGAATTATCCGAGTAACTGTGTCTAAAAACATCTGAATCCGTCCCAACATGTTTTTTTGTGTGTTTTTTTTCTAGTCCGTCGCTATCAATATCCTCAAACACGAATCTTTCATCCTCGCTCAAATTAATGGGGAAATTGTTGTTTTCTCGGTCCGAATAGCTGTTTTTGTTGGAGGCTCCCATTAAAAACAATGTGAATATGTGAGGAGCCATCAACATATGACGTCATCGTCTGCGACTTCCGGTAAAGGCAGGGCGTTTCTGTTAGCGACCGAAAGTTGCGAACTTTATTGTGGATGTTCTCTACTAAATCCTTTCAGCAAAAATATGGCAATATTGCGTAATGATCAAGTATGACAAATAGAATGGACCTGCTATCCCCGTTTAAATAAGAACATTTCATTTCAGTAGGCCTTTAAGTCTTTTTGAGATGGTTTTCTACAGTACAGTGTACTTTGAAAGGACCATTTTCCTCAAACTTTTCTACAGTAGAGCGTTAAGTCCAAACAAAAGTTGCAGTAATTAGAACTGATACATTACTAATACATTTTATTTGCACGGCTGCCAGCTGATGCAGCAGAAGCCGTTACTTCCACCTTTTTTTATTGGCTTTCAGTTGGTAATGTTAATTTATGCTAAACTATAAGATACGGGTCATGCCCATTTCAATAAATTAGGGTGTATTTGAAGTAAAGAAGAAGCGAGACTGCTGCCAGCACAACAACATTCCATTCAGTTTTGATCAATGGTCAAGCGGGCAGAAGTCTCACTTCTTTGTACCTTAACACCTGTCGGGTTGCACCACAGTAGAGTGAAACCTTCTGGTCAGGTCCCCTCTTGAAGAGGATAAATACTTAAGATCCTGCACCAAACCCTCAGACTAGTGCTGTCCAATCTAAGTCTGTGAGCATGAACTGATGAAGCTTGCTTGGATAAGAGGCAACACTTGTTTGATTGATTCAACGCTCGGAGAATACAATGACCTGGAAGAATGAGAATATCTACAGGCATCTTTGCATTATGTTCCTATTTATTGCGATGCATTTTTATACAGCAACAAATGTGTGTATAGCACCATCTCTTTGGGACTGACATTATAAACTTGTGTTGTCAAGTTTATACTGTATGTATGCACCTGGAGTAAAGCAGCTTTACAGGGGAACATTATCACAATTTCAAAAGGGTTAAAAAGAATAAAAAAATCAGTTCCCAGTGTTTTGTTTTATTTTTCAATTTTTTTTTTCAAAATTTTACACCTCCCAGAATATCCCTAAAAAAAGCTTTAAAGTTCTTGATTTTCGCTATTTGCGATGCGACGGTCCATTTCCCTGTGACGTGATACAGTGCTGCCAATACAAACAACATGGCGGTTACCACAGCAAAATATAGCGACATTAGCTCGGATTCAGACTCTGATTTCAGCGGCTTAAGCGATTCAACAGATTACGCATGTATTGAAACAGATGGTCAGAGTATGGAGGCAGATAGCGAAAACGAAATTGAAGAAGAAACTGAAGCTATTGAGCGAATAGCTATTCACGCTATTTGGCCATAGCATGGGTGTACCTAATGAAGTGGCCGATAGCATGGCTGCCTTATTAGCATCGCCGGTAAAATGTGCAGACCAAACGATCAGGACTTTCGCATCTTGTGACACTGGAGCAACTTAAATCCGTCGATCAGTAAGTGTTTGTTTCGCATTAAATGTGGGTATCTAGTTTCCAATGTACATACAGCTAGCGTAAATAGCATGTTAGCATCGATTAGCATAGCATGTTAGCATCGATTAGCTAGCAGTCATGCTGCTACCAAATATGTCTGATTAGCACATAAGTCAACAACATCAACAAAACTCACCTTTGTGATTTTGTTGACTTAATCGTTGCAAATGCATCTGCAGGTTATCCATACATCTCTGTGCCATGTCTGTCTTAGCATCGCCGGTAAAATGTGCAGACACTCAATGGGGGTCTGGTGGCAGATTTCTTGCCAGTGGTGCAACTTGAGTCCCTCCCTGTTAGTGTTGTTACACCCTCCGACAACACACCGACAAGGCATGATGTCTCCAAGGTTCCAAAAAATAGTCGAAAAAACGGAAAATAACAGAGCTGAGACCCGGTGTTTGTAATGTGAAAATGAAAATAACGGGTATGTTACCTCGGTGACGTCACGTTCTGACGTCATCACTACAAGACCGATGAACAGAAAGGCGTTTAATTCACCAAAATTCACCCATTTAGAGTTCGGAAATCGGTTAAAAAAATACATGGTCTTTTTTCTGCAACATCAAGGTATATATTGACGCTTGCATAGGTTTGGTGATAATGTTCCCCTTTAAAGGAGTGGATTTTGGGTACTAAGAAGCACAATATGGATATCTGGATGTTCTTGTTGATAAAAGTCAAGTGGAGGTTTTTTGTTTTTTTTTTAAATAAATAATTAGAACATCTCACCTTTGTATTTTTGGACTATCAGCACTGTGGGAGGACCTGTCAGGATGGGTTTACATCCGATCTGAACCCAAGTAGGTCAGTGGCGAGCTAGCCTTCATTTATATGCAAATTCATGTAGATTTACTGCTGATAAGGTTGGCTGGATCTTGAGGCATGAGTGGGTTACAGGCGCTGAGGATCCAGGACGCACTGTATATTCATCGTTGCATGAATCTACTTGGCAATATGCGTGGAATCTTTAATTTTCTAACCTTTATTCTCCTGGAAAGGTCAGTTGAGCCGTGTGAACTTTTCTAGTGGCATTCTGCTCCATGTTGTTCATGTTTCATTCCGTCCCGCTTTGGTCTAACCTGTTGAAGCAAAGGCTTCAAATAGTGTTCATTAAGAGGGCCTCCTGCAGCAATCTGGGATTAAGTGCTGCCTCGCTCATGAACAATTTGACAGTGAGTTGCTGAGAAACACTTCTTCTTAGCTTGAGTAGGGACTTAAAAACCTGTGAATCCTTCCAAAAAATATCCCAAATATTACCATGGAAACAGAACTTCAAACTTCAAGATAAGTAAAAGTGTATGATAAATGATATGCCTCATCAACCAAGCTAATGTTGCATGTATAAGTGATCACTGGGGGGAATATATTAACTCCTAATTTAACACATTTGTTCACTCGTTTTCCTACTCATTTCTGCTTCCTTGAAAATATATCAAAAGATTTTTCTACCACTTTGTATACTTGAGCAAACATTATTGCTTTAAGGGGATTGGTAGCTTTCACTATACCCTATACCTTGGAATCAATAACCCAAAGGTCCCAATTTTTTGTAGTTCCGTGTGTGTTGATAAATCAATCAATCAATGTTTACTTATATAGCCCTAAATCTGCTAATTGTTATATTTTTTATATATAATATTTTAAAAAGAGCTGATTATGATGCTGTCCAGTTGTTATATCTTGTTTTTATTATTACTTTTGCAAATTTCTGATTCTAATTTACAAGCATTTGCAGTTGCAATTCCAACATGTTAGATGGCAGTAGGGTATAGGCTATGATGTGTTGCCAAGTCAAGTAGGTGTGATTTTAAAGTGCCACCTAATAGTCTTATGTTGAACCCTACAAAGTGTTTATACTGTGTGTCTGTGGTTCTTAACCTTGTTGGAGGTACCGAACCCCACCACTTTCATATAGGCCAGGCCTGGACAATTATTTTGACTCGGGGCCAAATTCTGAGAAAAAAATGTGTCTGGGGGCCAGTGTATCTATTTTTGGGGAAACTAATATAAAACCTCACAATAAAGTCTGATCGAATGCTAAAAATGTTATGAGAGACCGCCTTAAAAACCGAATGGAATTTTAAACTTTTCTATGACTGATAAAACCCTGAATATTGTCAACATATAAACATCACACCCCCTCTCGATCGACATATTTTACAATCAAGCCAAATGCAAAAAAAATACAACAAACAGTGAAATATGGACGCGAAGGGTAAAAAAAACATCTACAATCTGATACATCTGATAAATCACTAAACTTTACAACTTTCATGTAAAACTCTTCTTCTGCATCTGTCCCGGATACCCACATTTCAGGCTCTGGAAACCCTTTGTGGAAACGCTCCCCACCCACACTGCTTGGTGCCTCATCTGAGCTGCTGTGACGTAGATTACCATAGTCACCAGTAGAGTTGTACGGTATACGGGTATTAGTATAGTACCGCGATAATAATGAATTATATTCCGTACCATACCGCCTCTGAAAAGTACCTGTCCGCCACACCCTAAGATCTTTTGTTAAAATAAAGCCAATAATGCATTTTTTTCGGGTCCCCTTTATTTAGAAAAGTATCGAAAAGTACCGAAAAATATCAAAATAAAATTGGCATCGGGACAACACTAGTCAGTAAAATATCATGCAAAATTGCAGATTCCAACCATTGAAATACTTTGTATAGTTGAAGACTTGCGGTCATTAGGAAAACATCACTGCACATCATAATGGCAGCTACACTTTCCATCTTAAAGATCTAAAAAAAATATTTGGGAATGTCCGGCGGGCCAGATTGAAAAGCTTAACGAGCCGCATGTGGCCCCCGGGCCTTAATTTGCCCGGGTCTGATATAGGCATTCCCCGAACCCTTCTTTAGTGAAAAATAAAATGTTTTTTTTTTTTTTAAATACAAGATAAAGTTATCTGTTTTTTTACTGGTGCACAAAATGAACCGTGCATTAACATCACCTTGTTCAAAAAACAAAACCAACACAGTGCATGAACTCACAAAAAATGACACAAATCAGATGGAAAATTAGAGGGAACATTTTTTGGGGATATCCATAATACGACGATTGGGAAAATGTTGTATTTACACGATGAGTTAGGTGTGTCTTGACCTCCGCGACGGAGGCTCTGCCAAACCCCTGAGGCCGACTCACCGAACCCCTAGGGTTCGATCGAACCCAGGTTAAGAACCACTGCTGTATGTATTGCACTTAATACACACCAACTGTTTGATTGTAACGTTCATTTTAGTTGTAGTTTTCATTACCAAGTTTGGATGTGTTGAAATGTATACAGCAAAGCCAATGGACGGAGTTTGGTCGGTGCCAATAAAGGACCAAATTCGGTACCCATACCTAATCACAAGCCACATACAGAAGTTCGCATACACTAATTTTGGCCGATGAATGTCATAATAATTTTTGGCTTATAATGAATCCGTCTTTTTTTTTTGGAGAGTAGTATGATAAAACAACGTACATAGGTAATTATTTTTAAAAGCTAGAATTGGGTGTATAAGTTTGAAATTATTTTGGATTTCCTTTCTCTACGACTGAAAATATTACAGAGCGGCTTAAATATATACATACACCCCCACTAACACTTAGATAAAGGTCTCTTAGCAACTACTAGCATAATTCTGACTGCATATTTTAACACTCCTCTTGGCAGGATTATACAATCTTTCAAATTGGTGAGTTTTCTGGCGCAGAAAAGCATAGTAAACACATTTTACCGGGGTTGAGGTCGAGGCTTTGCAGCGGTTATTCCAGAAGCTCATTGCTCGCCTTTGTTATCCATTCCAAAACCAGGGTTGACGTGAGTTTGGAATCATTATCCTGTTGGAACACCCAACTCTGTCCCAAGTTTCAGTCCAGCTGTTGATTAGAGTAATTTAAATAATTTACAGCACGGGTGTCAAACTCATTTTAGGTCAGGGGCTACATAGAGGAAAATGTACTCCCAAGTGGGCCGGACTCGTAAAATCATGGCATGAGAATTTAAAAATAAAGACAACTGCAGATAGTTTTTTTTGTTTAAAAATAGACCAAGCACATTCTGAAAATGTACAAATCCTCATGTTTCGTTTAGTTTTTTACACTTAAATGTTGCGGTTGACAGTATTGTACCTTCATTTGTCATTTATATTTTCTGAATAAACAATGTGATCATTTTCATCAATTAGGTGGAATTGAGTCTGGCAGAGTTTTACAATGTTCTTATTGGTGTTATTTTTTAATCTATCACAAGATGAAATCAATAATAATATCAAATTACAGGATGCAATTAATGTATTGTAATCATTTTTCTCAACTGATGTAATAACATCCTGTGATTTATTCTGTACATATGCAGCATCATCTACAACAAAACTTGTGAATTTGGACTCATTTCTTATAAGTGAAGTTAGAAGGAGATACTTATTACTTCGGCATTTGTGTGCCCAGAAAATGTGTCCCCAGTCATAAGTATAACACAAAATGTACACTCTATCAAAAGTATTGATTTGGGTAGAAATGTCACAGGTCACATTACCAACATTATTTTTGAAAATCTCGGCATGAACATAACAATCCACATTTTTTAGACTATCACTAGTAAGTAGCATAAGTACGTAATGTCCAAAATGTTGCCTCTACCTTAACACAGCACATAGCTCCGCCCCCTCTGAAGTCATGCATGCTGTAGCAGCAGAGGATACAAAGAATTGCTATTGCGACATCCAGTGGACACATTTAGAACAGCAGTTTATTTTATTCCAAAATTTCAGCTCATTTTATTACTTAGAAAACTTATCTCGCGTGCCGAATAAAACCTTTTCGCAGGCCACACGTTTGACACCGCTGCTTTAGAGAGAGTCCTCCCGCTTCATGGCTACTTAAAGTATTAGTCACCAATTCTTAGATTTTAAATTAGTGCTGCCACTAACAACTTGTTTTCTAAAAACCTATCTATCGACAAAGTTTTCGAATTGTCGATTAATCTGAACGACTAACTATACAGAATAAGTTGTCTGCCTTATAATAGGTCGCGCTGAAAGCATGCAGACACACATCCCAGCTGCTTGTGTAATATTAAAGGTCCTTACCGACTCCAGCGTGCTGTTGACAGAGCGAACTCGGCATCAAATCACCGCAGTCTTCAGAGCTTCCATAGCCGCACGTTGTAGTGTCCTGTGAAATTCAGAAAAACTTTCCCACAAACCCTGCATGTTGTTTACACTTTTCTGTGTTTCCGCGCAACACTGATAAGGAGGGGTCGGCGATATGTACGACAGGGTTCGTACTGGTGCTTAAAAACTTTAAAAATGCTTGGATTTTAATGTTGTGTTTTCAAGTGTTGAAAAACACTTGAATTTTGGGTGAAGTGCTTGTAAATGCCTGGAAATGTTCGTCATACTTTTCGGCAGTCTGACTCAATAGGCTTATCATAAAATGGAAAAAAATAAAACAAGGTTTCTTAAAAATTAAAGCTACACGCTTGATCTGTTGGCTTTGCACGAGCCCTTACATTAGGTTGTTGTCCTGCCAGAGCCGTATGTACAGGACAGTTATGCATCAATCCATTATGCCGGGAGGTTGTCGTTTTAATGAACATTGGTTGGAAAATGACACATACAAACTTTGGATAAAACGTGGACCAAATCCACGTTGCCTGCTGCAAAGTATGCAAAAAAGGAAATCCAGCATGGTTCGATGTATTTTTTGCTCCATTATTTTGGTTGTCTACTTAACTTGTGTGAATCAATCCGTGCTGTTTGATGTCATTGAGTCCTGTAGGTAAGAAAAAGACCAAGAAATGTGAAAAACAACACAAATGGAGACACGTTTACAAATACCAATGATATTGAATAGTCTACAGCATGGGCGTTAAACTCTGGCCCGCGGGCCAAATGTGGCCCGCCGTGTAATTTAATTTGGCCCTTGAGGCAAGATCAAATTAACATTAGAGCTAGCCCGCCTCTGTAACACTGCATTCACCACTAATACTCATACTCGTCAACCCTCCCGATTTTCCCGGGAGACTCCCGAAGTTCAGTGCCCCTCCCGAATTTCTCCCGATTTCCACCCGGACAATAATATTGGGGGCGGGCCGTAAAAGCACTGCTTTTGGCGTTTTCTACATGTCACCACGTCCGCTTTTCCTCCATACAAACAGCGTGCCGGCCCACTCACATAATATATGCGGCTCATACACACACACAAGTTTATGCAAGGCATACTTGGTCAACAGCCATACAGGTCACACTGAGGGTGGCCGTAGAAACAACTTTAACGCTAACAAATATACGCCACACTGGGAACTCACAGCAAACAAAAATGACAAACACATTTCGGGAGAACATCCGCACCGTAACACAACATAAACACAACCGAACAAATACCCAGAGCCCCTTGCATTACTAACTCTTCCGGGACGCTACAATATACACCCCGCTACCACCAAACCCGCACCCAACTCAAACCCGCCGCCGAAAAGAGGCATTCAATTTGTATTTTTATTTCATATGATATGCAATTGATATTTTTTAATTATTATTATTTAAAACTCAATTTTGCATGTCACTATAAAGTCATATACGCCTTGCTTGGTCAATATTCAATGCAAAACTTGTTTGGGTTTCTATTAAAGGATTAATTTGTTCAACCTCGTCCCGCAGCTTCGTTCAATTTAAAAAAATATTTTTCTTTTTTCTACCTTTATTTCAACAACAATATGGTACATACAATTCATTCAATCAGAACATACAAGTAAACATGTCTCTATACATTTTATCAACATGTACCTAAAACATGTTTTTCTCTAGCATTTTTAGACATTAATAAAAAAAAAATTAAACCCAATTATCATAAGGAAATAATAAACAAAATAAACATCCAAACATGTGCAAGGGATAACAATAGCAATTGAACCAACACATTTATAATATCATCATATAAAACATTTTTTTATGCTGTCTTTGATGGAAATTGTCTTTAGAATATATTTAATGATGTGGGAAGTTTTCGTGACCTTTTTGTTTTTTTTGTCATCATTGCTGAATGTTGACGCAAAGCTAGATGTATTTGGATATGCACGTCAAGGTCTGCAGAAGGGTACATAGGGAGAAGAGCAAAACGTCTTTTGTGCGCAATCTACGGGAAGCCTTTAGCTAACACACAAAATACATGATCATTTTCTCGTTCGTCCTGACTCACTAGTAAGAAGCACTGCTAATTATGTAACAAAAGTTAGGGAAAAAAGATGATTACAAAGCAGAATGTCCCTGTGTGGGATTATATAATTTTCAAACTGAATGAGCAACACAAGCCCGTCAACATGAACGTGCAAGTATGCCATGATGTCTATAGCAGCAAAAAAAAATCAACAACAACAACAAAGAAAACATCCCAGCCAAGTTTTTGCAACTGGGAGGAAAAATTGTACTTCAAGATGTTCAATATTTTTTTAAGTGCAATTTTTGCTAATAGACATTTGGTCAATTTAGTTTTTGTTGGTTTACCTATTTAGGATAATCAAGTTATTGACTACATTTGTGTTTAAAGGCCTACTGAAACCCACTTCTACCGACCACGCAGTCCGATAGTTTATATATCATTGCAACACATGCCAATACGGCTGGTTTAGTTTACTAAATTACAATTTTAAATTTCCCGTGGAGTTTCTTGTTGAAAACGTCGCGGAATGATGACGCGTGCGCGTGACGTCTCGGGTTGGAGGGGACATATTAGCGCAGCACCACTTGCGGCTAAAAGTCGTCTCTTTTCATCGCGCAATTATACAGTATTCTGGACATCTGTGTTGCTGAATCTTTTGCAATTTGTTCAATTAATAATGGAGTAGTCAAAATAGAAAGATGGAGGTGGGAAGTTTTAGCCTTTAGCCACACAAACACACGGTGTTTCCTTGTTTAAAATTCCCGGAGGTGAAGCTTTTCTATGGATCAGAGCGGTCAAGTGAACATGGATCCCGACTACATGTCGACCGGCAGTTTTCGGTGAGAAAATTGTGGAAATAATTCGCCTCTTACCGGAGATCAGCGGAGCTTTTGTCGTGCTGCAGCTGCCGTGACTAATTCCCTCAGAGACTGGCGTCAAGACACCCGTGGACACACCCCTCTGACTATCAGGTACCATTTAACTCACTAAAACAGTAGCAACACAATAGAAAGATAAGGGATTTCCCAGAATTATCCTAGTAAATGTGTCTAAAAACATCTGAATTGCTCCCAATGCGATTTCACCTTTTTTTTTTTTTTACTTTTTTTTTTAGTCCGTCACTTTTAAATTTCCTCATCCACAAATCTTTAATCCTCGCTCAAATTAATGGGGAAATTGTTGCTTTCTTAGTCCAAATAGCTCTAGCTGCTGGAGGCTCACATTATAAACAATGTGAGGATGTGAGGAGTCCTACAACCCGTGACATCACGCGCACATCTTTTGGTAAAGGCAAGGCTTTTTTATTAGCGACCAAAAGTTGCGAACCTTATTGTCGATGTTATCTACTAAATCCTTTCAGCAAAAATATGGCAATATCGCGCAATTATCACACATAGAAGGGACCTGCTTTCCCCGTTTAAATAAGAAAATCTCATTTCAGTAGGCCTTTAATTGGTCACACAATGATATCAGCAATAATTTTGTTTATCGGCAATGAATTATCGCCCAGAAAAATATGTTTTTGGCCCAGGTGTAATCCGCCCGGTTAAGCCCCTCCGTCACCAGGTCTTGGGTCCTTCGAAGGAGAATGCAGCATGCCAGCTGCCAAGCTAAAAACCTGCTCCAAAAGTTGTCAGAGAGTGAGGTCTACCAACGTACACAGGGCCTTACTACACTGGTTGGTCTCCGTTCTACAGGCCTATAGAATTACAAAAAACATTGTTTTGATTTTGTATTGATGATTAAAATTTACAGATTTTGATTGGAGTTACAGGAGGAACCTTTTAATTGTCTATTCTCCATTGGCTGGTGCATAGAGTCAGAACACTGGATGCTTGGAATTGTACATCCTATGAAAGTGCTCATGCTTTGAAAAAAAAAACACAAAAAGGAATGGATATATGTTGGGTAGGGCTGGGCGATTATATGATCGTGATTGATGATTGCGATTAATTTGACTTCGATCACGGTGATCAGCTGTCAGCATATTTCCTCCATCAAACATGGGGGGAAAGCCTGTTAGAAGATACCGCACTAACCGCAGTAGTAAACAGTAGGGAAACAACGATGCTTGATATAATCCTGCACGGCCTGCCTTAATCCTGTGTGTGTGTGTGTGTGTGTGTGTGTGTGTGTGTGTGTGTGTGTGTGTGTGTGTGTGTGCGTGCGTGCGTGCGTGCGTGCGTGCGTGCGTGCGTGCGTGCGTGCGTGCCGGGCGGGCGGGCGGGCGGGCGGGCGGGCGGGCGTGCGTGCGTGCCGGCGGGCGGGCGGGCGGGCGCTCGCGTGCGACCATCCCTTTCCACCATCGCAAAAGTCAGGCTTGTCGCCAATTCATCCATTCGTTTTCTACCGCTTGTCCCTCTTGGGGTCGCGGGGGGTGCTGGAGCCTATCTTACCTGCATTGCACGGAAGGTCCATCACGACGTGATTAATGTTCAATCATCATTGTGCCTCTTACCCCTTATACAGCTAGAAGTGTAACCCAGAAGAACAAAATAAAGAAATATGAACACAACATTCACAACGAGCAGCTCAACAGTAATCCTGCCCCAAATGCGGAGTCGCAGGCAGTCAGGCACAGAATGCCTTTGTGACTGAACTACTGCAGTGGTTCTCAACCTTTTTTCAGTGATATACCCCCTGTGAACATTTTTTTAATTCAAGTACCCCCTAATCAGAGCAAAGCATTTTTGGTTGAAAAAAAGAGATAAAGAAGTAAAATATGTCATCAGTTTCTGATTTATTTAATTGTATAACAGTGCAAAAATATTGGTCATTTGTAGTGGTCTTTCTTGAACTATTTGGGAAAAAATATATTAAAAAAACTAAAAACTAGTTGAAAAGTAAACAAGTGATTCAATTATAAATAAAGATTTCTACACACAGAAGTAATCATCAACTTAAAGTACCCTCTTTAGGGATTGCAATAGATATCCTACTGGATTCATGAACTTAATTCCTAACATTTATTAACAAAAAAAGAAATCTTTAACATCAATATTTATGTAACATGTCCACAAAATATCTATCTGTCAATACTGAATATTGCCTTGTTGCTTTTCTTTTTAGAGTGGAAGTATTATTCAATAAATATATTTATAAAGGATTTTTGAATTGTTGCTGTTTTTAGAATATTTGAAAAAAATCTCAAGTACCCCTTGGCATACCTTCAAGTACCCCCACTCGTACGCGTACCCCCATTTGAGAAACCACAGAACTACTGTATTGGTCCTGACTGGGAAAATAGGCACACTCACTAATTTAATCAGAAAAACTAATTTTTCAATCTAAATATTTTTAATCAGACTTTTCGTATATGTGTTTGCAAAGTTTCAACTCTTTTGATATAACTATGTGTGTAACGGTACACAAAAATTTCTGTTCGGTACGTACCTCGGTTTAGAGGTCACGGTTCGGTTCGTTTTCGATACAGTAAGAAAACAACACAATATAAGTTTTTTGGTTATTTATTTACCAAATGTGTAAACATTAGCGTTATCCTTTTAACTTTGGGAACACTATTATAATTCTGCCCACGTTAATCAACATTAAACTGCCTCAAATTGTTGCTCAGATTAAATAAAATGACAAAACTTTTCTTCTACATATAAAAAGTGCAACATTAAATAGTTTCAAGTCAACTCAACATGCTTAATTTATCACAGTATTTGGGAAGCCTGTAGTTGATTTGTATTATGTAAATGTTATATTTTTATCAACATGTGATAGCAGGGACCCTGCCATTCAAAGCTTTTCTGTCCGTAAAACACACACACACACCGCAAAATGAGCTAACGTTACGCTAAAAGCTAATTGGCCTTCACCGCAAGCCAGAACTACGAGCGAGCTGAGCTGCAGTTTAAGTTTCTAGAAGGTCAAGGGGCTCATAGTGATGTTAGTAGTAGTTGACGGGAGGTGTTTATTATAATTTGGGGAGAGAATGCTGCCTTATTGCTCACCTGCTAAACACCCGTCTGCTCGACACTGAAGCATTTAATACACGCGCTCTGAATACGCACTGCTGATTGGCTGTTACCGCTCTGAATACGCAATGCTGATTGGCTGTTACTGCTAGATATGTAACCAATCAGATGGTTGTGTGGGTGGGACAGAGGCAAAAGAAACAAAGCAGCTTGCTAAGACTTTAGTTTAGAAACTCTTTCGGTACACCCCCGTACCGAACCGAAACCCCCATACCGAAACGGTTCAATACAAATACTCGTACCGTTACACCCCTAGATATAACATGTACTGAAAAACTGCAGACATGTTGTGTTTAATCATTTCGGAGTTTGTGGATTAAAAGCAATGTTGAAATATTCATTAAACTTGTTTTATGTGTTAGAATACATTATTTTACAGTACCTCAAATTCCAACTACATCTTAATGTACTTTCATTAAATATAAGATACAGTGCATGGGTGTTAAAAAACTCCACAATCTGGGTCAACCCTTTCCTTTTGTCAAAGCGCTGGTGAAAAGCAATAATAAGAATACAAATAATTTACCCTTTAAAAGTGTTGTTTTGTAAATGTTAACTCGAAATAGAAGTCTTATATTATTCAGCACGCCACTGATATTTTTTTACTGCAGGTGTCAAGCAAAAAAGAAATATTAATAACAACTTTGAGAGGAAAAACGTATTATCTTTGCCCCCACAAAACATACCAAAAAGTAGCAAAACTGTGGCTCTAAAACCAGGTACATACTGTACTGTTCCGCTTTTAGTAAACACAAATAAATGTGAACAAAATGATAGTCGTCAGCTGTTGGCTTGTATTACCTCCATCAAACATGATGGAAATGTCTGTTACAAGATACTACAGCAGTAATTGCCTTTAGTTAAAATAAATAGTGACATTAATTGAGATCGGATAATATGAAAAAATTAATTGTGATAATTGTTTTTGCCATGTTGCCCGGCCTAAATGTCGGTATAACGTAACTATCTGCAAAAGTGTTGCTTGCTAACGTTTCCAAACCTTGTTAAAGCTCCTGAATTGCAAAACCAGAGAAGTTTCTGCAGTATTTGCAAAAAGACATCCATCTTTGCTGAATGGGTATCAAGAACAAATGCTATTAGGTAATCACAAGTCGGTAATTATAGGCAGGCAGCAGTTTACTGTGTCAGATTTATTTGGCCTGACGGACAAAGCAACTTCCAGTGTCGCCACCACTCCTGCTGCTACCATTACAAAATATATATATATAAATTCTCAGATTAACTAATCTTGTGAGCTAATTCTGACTCACTAGAGAGTAATAGTCAATGTTCATCTATTCAAGATTATTATTGTCAAATGTTTATACCTTTTGTCTTTGGCAGTTGTAAGCTTTTGACTACATATAAATAACCCTCTTTAGTAGGATATAAAAATTCAATTTGTTTTCAGTTGCATTAAACGCACTAAATTGGATTTACTGATACCAGCAGAAACCTAGTTCTTTTGTTTACATTGAAGCTACCATAACAGTTAGCATGACTTTTTTGTTTTTTCTTTTGCTTGGTGTCTCCCATGCTTAGTTATTCGTCTTCCAGTGGTAATGATCCTTGTAAGGCATGTAGTTTGATTGCCACCTTCGAGGCAAGGTGGCACCTCCTAAGAACATAAACACCAGCAAGCCACCTCTGTCAGCTGGGAGACCAAAAAAAAATAGTTAAACGATGTGATCATTAGAAAAAGATGCTGTTGACTAAGTCATGGTCGATTACATTGACTAATCGCAGCAGCACTTGTGTAAGTCTTTAATTCTCCATCTTAGATGTTCACTTAAAGGCCTACTGAAACCCACCCACTACTACCCACCACGCAGTCTGATAGTTTATATATCAATGATGAAATATCAACATTGCAACACATGCCAATACGGCCTTTTTAGTTTACTAAATTGCAATTTAAAATTTTCTTGGGAGTTTCGTCTTGAAAACGTTGTGTAATGATGACGTGTACGCAAGATGTCACAGGTTTTTAGGAAGTATGAGCGCTGCACACACACACAGCTAAAGGTCGTCTGCTTTAATCGCATAATTACACAGTATTTTGGAGATCTGTGTTGCTGAATCTTTTGCAATTTGTTCAATTAATATTGGATAAGTCAAAGTAGTAAGATGGAGTTGGGAAGCTTTAGCCTTTAGCCATACGAACACACGGTGATTCCTTGCATAAAATTCCTGGAGGTGAAACTTTACTATGGATCAGAGCGCGGTCAAGCGAACATGAAACACGACGGAATGTCAACCAGCAGGTTTCGGTGAGAAAATTCTGGTTAAAAAGTCGCTTCTTACTGGAGATCAGCTGAGCTTGTGCCGTCCATAAAGCTGCCGTCGTCTCCCCTGAGACATTGGCGTCAAGACACCCGTGGAGACACACCTCCAACTATCAGGTGCTATTTAACTCACTAAAACATTAGCAACACAATAGAAAGATAAGGGATTTCCCAGAATTATCCTAGTAAATGTGTCTAAAAACATCTGAATCCGTCCCAATGCAATCGCTTTTTTTTTTTTTTCAACTTGTGTTTTTTTTCTAGTCCGTCGCTATCAATATCCTCAAACACGAATCTTTCATCTCTGCTCAAATTAATGGGGAAGTTGTCGTTTTCTCGGTCCGAATAGCACTTTTTGTTGGAGGCTCCCATTAAAATCAATGTGATATGTGAGGAGACCCCACACTTGTGATGTCATCGTCTGCGACTTCCGGTAGAGGCAGGGCTTTTCTCTTAGCACCGAAAGTTGCGAACTTAATCGTGGATGTTCTCTACTAAATCCTTTCAGCAAAAATATGGCAATATCGCGAAATGATCAAGTATGACACATAGAATAAACCTGTTATCCCCGTTTGAATAAGAAAATCTAATTTCAGTAGGCCTTTAAACTTTCACACTGTTCCAAGTATTAGTTCAGTTTGATCCAATGAGTGCAGTCATACAAATAATTGTTTGCTGGCGCAGAGAAACTGTCAGCTGCAGTCAATCACAATCACTATCAGGAAGTTATTAGGGCTTGGCTTTGTCAGGTTGACGCTCTGGAACCATCAGCACCACTGATTAAAAGATTCTGGCGAATGCTTAAATTTGACTCTGTGTGAGTGAGAAAACATTTAAGCGGCCCGCAAAACTATTTTAAAAACAACACAAGAAAATAAGTGCTTAGGAAAGTTTAAGAAGTGCAAATGGAAGCGTGTTACATTAGAAGGTAGGCAGATGTTAACAAGAAATTAACAAATAGATGAGAGAAAGGAGAATATAACAACCGTTGCTGTCGAGCGATTGCTGCCAGACATACAGTGGGGCAAAAAAGTATTTAGTCAGGCACCGATTGTGCAAGTTCTCCCACTTAAAATGATGACAGAGGTCTGTAATTTTCATCATAGGTAGACTTCAACTGTGAGAGACAGAATGTGAAAAAAAAAAAAAAAAGTTATATTTTGGTTTCATCTGACCACATGACATTCTCGCAATCCTCTGTTGTATCATCCATGTATCCATTTTGGTATAAACTCAACTTGTTGTGTTTGGAAGAAGAAGAATACTGAGTTGCATCCCAAGAACACCATGCCTACTGTGAAGCTTGGGGCTGTTTTTCTGCTAAGGGGACAGGACACTTGATCCGTGATAAGGACAGAATGAATGGGGCCATTTTGAGCCAAAACCTCCTTCCATCAATGAGCTTTGAATTGTTGACCAAATACTTATTTTCCACCATAATTTACAAATAAATTATTTAAAATTCCTACAATGTGAATTCCTGGATTTTTTTTCATATTCTGTCTGTCACAATTAAAGTGTACCTATGATGAAAATTACAGACCAGAAATACAGATCAATCAAACAATCAGTGTAGTGTCAGGATATGATCGATACTGGAGTAATTAGGTCAATGTTTTTATTTTCCTCCAAATCTTTTTTTTTCTACCATTTTTTTTCATGTTCAGAGAATAATTCCCTGGACATAGGAGGACTTTAAAGGGGAACATTATCACAATTTCAAAAGGGTTAAAAACAATAAAAATCAGTTCCCAGTGGCTTGTTGTATTTTTTGAAGTTTTTTTCAAAATTTTACCGGTCTCGGAATATCCCTAAAAAAAAAAAAAAACTTTAAAGTGCTTGATTTTCGCTATTTGCGGTGCGACTATCCATTTCCCTGTGACGTCCTACAGTGCTGCCAATGTAAACAAACAATGGCAAATAGCACAGCAAGATATAGCAACATTAGCTCGGATTCAGACTCGGATTTCAGCGGTTTAAGGGATTCAACAGATTACACATGTATTGAAGCAGATGGTTGGAGTATGAAAGTATTGAAGAAGAAACTGAAGCTATTGAGCGAATAGCTATTGATGCTATTCATAGCCAGAGCATGGTCGAATAGCTGCGTTAGCATCGACGGTAAAATGTGCGGACCAAACGATCAGGACTTTCGCATCTTGTGACACTGGAGCAACTTAAATTCGTCAAGTGGTAAGTGTTTTTTCCGCATTAAATGTGGGTGGAAGGAAACGTAATATAGTTGCAAATGCATCTACAGGTTATCCATACATCTCTGTGCCATGTCTGCTTTAGCCCCGCCGGTAAATAGCATGTTAGCATTGATTAGCATAGCATGTTAGCATCGATTAGCTGGCAGTCAACATCTACAAAACTCACCTTTGTGATTTCGTTGACTTTATCGTTGCAAATGCATCTGCAGGTTATCCATACATCTCTGTGCCATGTTTGCTTTAGCACCGCCGGTAAATAGCATATTAGCGTTGATTAGCATAGCATGTTAGCATCGATTAGCTGGCAGTCACGCCGTTGACTAAATATGTCTGATTAGCACATAAGTCAATATAAAAAAATTTCACCTTTGTGATTTCGTTGACTTTATCGTTGCAAATGCATCTGCAGGTTATCCATACATCTCTGTGTCATGTCTGTCATCGCCGGTAAAATGTGGAAACACTCCGGCACATTCAATGGGGGTCTGGCGGCAGACACTGTTGCATCTTCGGGCCAGTGGTGCAACTTGAATCCCTCCCTGTTAGTGTTGTTACACCCTCCCACAACACACCGACGAGGCATGATGTCTCCAAGGTTCCAAAAAATAGTTGAAAAAAATGAAAATAACAGAGCTGAGACCCAATGTTTACTATGTGTTGAAAATGAAAATTGCAGCTGTATTACCTCGGCGACGTCACATTCTGACGTCATCGCCTCCAGAGCCATAAACAGAAAGGCGTTTAATTTGCCAAAATTCACCCATTTAGAGTTCGGAAATCGGTTAAAAAAATATATGGTCTTTTTTCTGCAACATCAAGGATGGATGGATCAAGGTATATATTGACGCTTACATAGGTCTGGTGATATTGTTCCCCTTTAAGGGACAAACCAAATGATTTCCATGGGTAGTATATAGTAGTTTTTGCTTTTTTTTTAATAATTGTGTTTTATTGACACTATTTTGACCAAACAATTGAATGTACCAAAAGAAAGATAATTAATTAGTTTAAATGTTGTGTTGAAATTATTAACCTGTCAATAGCACTCACCATTGATAGATTTAAAAAATTACAGTTTAAACATGTGATTGATATCTGCTGATTTGACTCATGGATGATTTGTATTGGAATTGTCAGCACAAAATCCCAATCAGTACATCTCTATCTTTAACACATAAACAACAAGGTATGTGAACCTGTTTTATTAATAAGGTTTTAAAATTTAATAAAACTTTTGTGAAAATGAAGAGTACATTTTTGACCCAACCTCTTAAAAGGATGAAAACCAAGAATCTTTGGGAACCGGAATTAAATTGAGGAACCAGAATTGCAACCAGAATTGTCCAAATCCAATTACCCCACTCTTTTTAAGATGAATGTCGTTTAATCATTACACTATGGGAGAAAAACTGTGCATTTCAGTAATTAAAAAATTAATAAAACATTATTTTCGATGATGGTTGTTTGTAAACGTCTGACCGCAAATATATACTTAACAAACCTGAGTAGCAGGAGTAAATGTCACTCAGCGATGTCTGCACTGAGATTTGAACGGAAAAACTGTCCTCAGATCTGACCTTTGAGTAGACAGACGTGATTAACTAATCCTCCAATCTGCTGCCCACATTTTAATTATATGTTATTAGTACATCAAAAATAAACCACAATGTACAGTTTTATGTCACCATGGTAACCAAATAGGTGTGTACATTACGTTATAGTGTCATACTTTACCCCTCTAATCCGCTTATGTGCTCTCGCTAACAAATTTAGATTTCTCCCACCAGGACATCCCTCATCCATCTGTCAGCCTACACGTCTCCTTGCTGAGTTGGGGATGTGTGAATACCACACTCCATCAAGCATGTCAGCATGGATATTATACTTCAGACAGCTCCACAAGACCTCTCTCCGTTACCTTCCCATCAAACCCCAAATTAACCGAAATGATCATTCTGGATGTCCACATTTATTTCTGATAATATCATGAAAAATGTAATTGGACCTTTACTTATCAGATATTTGACTGCTTATAAAGCCAATAACTCAACATCGGAAACGTTTACATTCCTCCCTATCGTAATGCAAATGATTGACAGCGCTGACTGAGGATAAGTGCTTTAATTGCTTTTATAAATGTGTTACTGTTATATTTTTATGTTGATGGTCGTATCTTTTTGTCCCTCTTCTAGGCTTATTCTGTCTATGACGAGGAAATTGGTTATTGCCAAGGTCAGTCATTCCTTGCTGCGGTTCTGCTGCTGCATGTAAGTACTCATTTAATGCATTCAACTATCACTAATATTTTGATATTACCTGGGAAAAAATGTTGCACGATGATATGATTGATTAACTTCTGCATCATTAGCATGTACAAATATGAAATGCAGGTAATTTGTAGTTAATACTAGTTATCAGGTTGATGTTTCAAAAATAGCCGAATACAAAACATTTTTTTTTTTAGAATTTGTAGTTTTATTTAATAATTTTGTTACATTGTTGTCTAATTTTTTTTGAACTCATTTAATGCATTTACTATCACTAATATTATAATACTACTTGACTGTTTTCTACATTATCAGCATGGACGAATATAAAACACTTTTGTTATTTTTATTAAAAATTTCAATCCATCTATCTATTTTCTAATGTTTGCACCTTTCGGGGGTGCTGGTGGTGCTGGAGCCTATCCCAGCTGCAATGTGTTTTATTATTTTCATTTTATTGTATTGTTATATATGTTTTTATAATTCGGTTGGTAGAGCGGCCGTGCCAGCAACTTGAGGGTTGCAGGTTCGATTCCTGCTTTCGTCATCCTAGTCACTTCCTTTGTGTCCTTGGGCAAGATACTTTACCCACCTGCTCCAAGTGCCACCCACACTGGTTTTAATGTAACTTAAATATTGGGTTTCACTATGTAAAGCACTTTGAGTCACCAGAGAAAAAAGCGCTATATAAATATAATTCACACTTTATTTATTGTTTACTAGTAAAAAAAAATGTATGGAAGGATGTAGGGTTATCAGGTTGACATGAGCCAGAACTAGCCCAATATAAAACATTTGTTTTAAAAGGAAACCGGAATTTTTTGGGATGTTTGCCTATAAATCAGAATCCTTATAAGAGACAAGAATACATGTTTATTTTTAATGCGGTCTAACTTTTACATAAAAGTCCGCTTACAATGGCGCCAATGGGAGCCATGAAGTCATTGCGTCTATTGTGTTTATTCAATAAACAATCCAAAAAACACCAAAAAGACTCCATTTAAATTTTGTGACCTGAAATTAAAGCAAGTTGTCCGGTTCAAACACAGAACCTGACAACTTGCTTTAATTTCAGGTCACAAAACAGAGACAGCATTCCATTTAGGTCATGAGGAGAGCGCATGTGTGCCTGCACCCTTTTACATGGCTGAAGCTGTTTCTGAGGGGAGGGGGGTCATAAACAGCTGCCGCACTCGGTCAGAAACAGTTTAAAGAAAATGTGCCTGGAGCGGTGTCAGGTTCTGCTCCCTCTCTGCTTTGTAGATTTCTGGTCATGACAAGGTCTTTCCTGTGGCTGTACAATAGATCAGGTTAACCGACACCTCCTCGTCGCATCCCATCGCACACAGTGGAGTTTTACAAGCCTTTTGCTTGATAAGAACAAAGACAGCTTTTGTCTTCTCGCAGGGCAGCCTGAACTCATAGGAAAACAAGTTGTGTGATAACTTATATACAATTATTCTGACACAAGTATTAGCAATATTGCTGTTATAAGCGCTAACGTTAAGGACCTACATTTAGAGGTGCATTGATCAGAGAGAGGTAACTTCCTTGTGCCTCTGTTTTGACATCATCAGCTGGGGAGCTGCTTTCTCGCCTCCGAGCTCCATCCGTCCATCAATTTTCTACCGCTCGTCCCTCTCAGGATCACGGAAGACGCTGGAGCCTATCCCAGCTGAAAGTTAATTCTAGATTATAAATCATGCCTTTCTCCTTGATAGTAAAATGATGTGGACATAAACTGAGAAGTTGGTAAACTTAGACAGCCAACTTAGACCCGGAGATGGCAAGAAAGAAACGCAAAAGACTGGTTTGCACCCACACTTTTTTTTTTTTATAGCCCTTTGCGAGGATCATGCGTGAATCATTCTTCATCCAACCAGGAATATATCAACATCCTAACAGTCGGCATCCCAGTGAGAGCGGACATTGTACAGAAAAGGATGTTAAATTATGTTTGTTGACTCTCATAATGAGTTGTAGTTGAAAGAAAAAATTAACGTTGTGATGCGTCCATAGTGTGTATATAAAATGTTAAGTAAAATGTTTGGATGTTTTTTAAGCACTTTCTAGGTAGATTAAAGCGACTCCCATAGGCTCTATTGTCAGCAGACTTTTTCTCGCGTTTATTTATTTGTTAGAATCTTTTAAAAAAGAAAATCATATGTGTGCTTGTCTTACATAGGGATTATGAATGATAGGCAGTTTCCCTTAAAGTATTATTTTTAATATGATTTTTATTTTTTTTAATTATTTGTAGTACATAATTTTTTGTTTATATTTTTTGGACTCATTCAATACATTTAATTGTCACTGACATTGTATTATTACTTGCGAAATTGTTGCATGATATGATTTTTTTCTACATCAACAGCTTGGACAAATATAAACCGTTTTATTTTTAATGATTTAGTTATTTAAATTTTGTTGTTTGTAACATATACATTTTAATATTAAACATTGTGTTTTATTTATTTAGTATATAATGGTTATTAGGTTGACATGGGTAAAAATTAACCCAATATAAAAACATATAAATTCTAAATGTTTTTAAATATTTTTATTATTTGTAAAATGTTTTTTAAAAAATTTTAGTTTAATTTGATTTAGTTTTATTCATGTATGTTGATATATTATGTCAATGCAAAACTTGTTTATCATTTGTGTTATTTATGTATTTAAATAAAGTGTACTTTTATTTTATTGTTATTAATGTATACATTTTTATAGTTTTATTAATTTATTTATTTTTTTCTTCAAACATATTATGTTTTTTGTTTTAAATTTATGTGAATTACCAGGTTGACATGGGTCAAAAATAGCCCAATATAAAACGTACTACAAGGTATTTTTTTTTCAATAATGTTTACTTTTTTATCATTTGTAAAATATACATTTTTTTCATCTTTGTTATTCATGTGTGTTGATGTATTATTTCATTATAAAACTATATCATATATATTTATTTATTTTTTGTTTTTGTTTATGTGGATTACCAGTTTGACATGGGTCAAAAATAGCCCATCAGTCCTACTAAACATAGACACTTAAGTCGACTGAGTAGATTATATCTATTTTTATTTCATGTCAACTCCAAAAAAAGATAGTTCAGTTGCTTCTTACAGTTATTTAGAATTAGGTAAATCCAGAAACTATACTCCATCATGTGACTACACATAATCTACGGAAATGATATTGACTCATTTACTTGTAGTTGAAGAAACTTTACTTTATTGAAATATTACTTCATTTCTTTATTTATTTACTTGACTTTATTGTTGGTTTGGGGAGTCTTAAGAAAATTGCTTTGCCTACTGTTGGAATGAGGACAAATTGATTGCAAACATTTGAATGCAAACCAAAAGTATGAAAAGAAGGAGCACAAGTCTTTCATTTATGAAGGTTACTGACACACACTCAAGAATGTGTACACCCACACTGTTGCTTTCTCAGTGTATTTCTTCAATTAAAAAACATCATTTTACACAAGGTAAGCAGCTGAAAACACACAGAGGAGTAGTTCCCTGCATGTCAGTTTTAGACGGATGGAAAAGGAATGGTGGTAAAAGAGAAGAAAGAGTGATGGAAGGGTCGAGAGTTCATCATTATGACGCGGTCTGAGGAGAGCCAGTTGAACAAAAAGTGGAGACGATGTCATGATTGTGCGCTATAAGTAGAGAGTCTGTGGGTAGGGAGGACAGGGAATACATGTGAAAAAATAGACATGAGCAGCAAAATGTGAGGAAGTTATGAGAAAGAGGATTTCCAAGCAAACAGTCATACAGCATCGGTGAGGGGAGAGTTTGTGTAGACGACAGAGGCAGGCAGGTTAAAGAGAAGGAGGAAGCTGAAGGGAGAGGTTACAGAGGAGATGTCAGGAATATTAATAGGAGCTCAGGTTCACCTGCAGGAGCACATTCAGCCCCAAACACACTGTCACTGATTAAATGCCACCTCATGGCCTGTGTGTGTAGGTGTGACTGTACGTGTGTGTGCATTTTCAGGAGTGAGAAGAAACCAACCTTCATGGCACACATAACACTCCCCACACATACAGTAGATACATTGACACATACTATCATTCACTCACTGGTTTTGATGCAAGAGGTGATGTAATGGAACATGTAATACACAAATATGTGTGCTTTTCTATTGTCTTTAAAACGTGCATGACAAAGGTTTAGCTTTTTTTTTTTTCTAAAGTTATTGTTCTTTTTGTTTCAGATGCCTGAAGAACAGGCCTTTTGCGTGTTGGTGAAAATCATGTTTCAGTATGGCCTTAGAGCTCTATACAAGAACAACTTTGAGGATCTTCATTGCAAGTTCTTTCAGCTTGAGAAGCTCATGCAGGTATGTTTTTACCACCGAGTTTCAAATGGCGAGACCGTGTAAATGATCCATCATATATCAATGAAGACCCTGACTTGGCTGACTGATAGGTACAGTGTACTTCTATATGACAATGGTTGGACTTGTCTTTCACATACAACACTAAGAAAATAATGAAATAAAATCAAACAATGTATCGTGCTTGGGAATACAATGAATTGTTTAATAATCAGTCATTTCTTTACATAATTAAACTTTTTTATTTACCTGTTATAAATGTTTATCTGCGTCCCTACACCTGCACGTCTAGTAAAAACATATTTGTTCTATGCTTATAATGATCAGTTTTCTGGCCAAGAGCTAAAGCTTTTATAGTACACTTCAAAATTATTTATTGTCACTGTCAACATTGTCACCAAAATTCACTGTGAAAATTTGTTTTAGCAACTCTCCAAGACCTCAACTGTCCGAGAGAACAAACAGTAACAGTGTAACAATGAATAAAAACACTAAGTTTAACCGTTTAGGTATCGTTAAATATGTTAGTTGTATTGCAATATGGGGGTGTGTGTGCACGTATTTGCACATGCGCTGCGGGGAAAACATGGCCCTTGACTTTAACAAGTATTTTAAACAAAGTTCTTCTTTAATTAACACATTAGAATGGTATGGCCTCACATTGTTGGTCTTCAACTGAGTGAGAAGCTATTTAACCAACAGGGAGTAAGAAATATGTGAAGATAGTTGAAAACATGTCTACAGCGCTAAATATAGCTTGAGGTGTGCCCCAGGTAGGGCTGGGCGATATTGCCTTTTTTTAATATCGCAATATTTTTAGGCCATATCGCGATATACGATATATATTACGATATTTTGCCTTGGCCTTGAATGAACACTTGATGCATATAATCACAGCAGTATGATGATTCTATGTGTCTACATTAAAACATTATCCTTCATACTGCATTAATATATGTTACTTTTAAACTTTCATGCAGAGGGAAATCACAACTAAGTCAATTGACCAAAACTGTATTTATTAAAGTTATTAAGCAATGGCACAAACATTCAAGTCATTTCCAAAACATAAAGTGCAAGATTGTCAGAGACATTTTAAGTGTCAAATAAAAATGAGCTGCATAATTGGAAATCAAATAGTATTCGTCCTTCACTATGTGGTAGGTTACTAAGGTTATGAAATTCTCTTCATTCTCTAGCGAGTGACTTTTCAAATGATGCTACATATTAGCAGTCATGCTACTTTTTATGGCAACACTTTTTCCCCCTACACTTGACAAATTACGGTTCTCTGTTCGACATATTCCCACTTGAAGCCGAACCACCGCCAGACGATGGAAACCCTGCTGTTTTTATTGGGAATTAAGTCTTCCTTCATTTATTACCATATCCGCATCTTCTTTCTCTCGTTCGTACGGCTACGTTTGCAGCTATCGTAGCCCGGTATGCTACTTCTCTCCTCTGCGAGGGCGGACACGTATGTGACGTATGACGTGACAGTTTGTGATGTATGCAAGAATGTGCGCCTGCTTGTCTGTGAGAGGGAAAGACAGGAAAGAGTGAGAAAAGCCTGAAGTGTACGCCCGCAGCTTAAAGCAACTGCGTGAGAACGTATACTCGAATATTACGATATAGTCATTTTCTATATCGCACAGAGACAAACCCGCGATATATCGTATATATCGATATATCGCCCAGCCCTAGCCCCAGGGATTAACACCGGGACCAAAATTGTTCAATGCATACATAAACAGCATTTGTAAAGTTACAAAATGCAGAGAAGCTCATCCAAATAACAGCATAAATGAACAAATTAAGGAATGCTTTGACGTTGCTTCGAGTCTCAGTAAAACTAAAAAAAATGTGACTAACCGTAGAAGAGAAAGTCAAACACAAATACAAATAGAGTACATATTCCATCCATCCATTTTCTACCGCTTGTCCCATTCAGGGTCGCGGGGGATCGCTGTAGCCTATCTCAGCTGCATATTGACAGAGTAAAATAAATCAGATTTGTACGTGTAGTAATAGATGATACAATGAATTGAAAATATACAACATAAGGTAGCGATAAACATATCAATAATGAACGTTGCTAAATATGTTCTGGACCAAAAATCACTCTATATTCTCTAATGCTCGCTACAGTAGTGTTACCATATCTGAGTTAGTGTGTAGAAATATGGGGAAATAACTACAAAAGTACACTTTTCTCACTAACTGTGTTACAAAAGAAGTCAGAATAATACATAATGTCGGTTTTCGAGGATATTCAAACCCCTTTTTTATTGAATTAAATATATTACAATTTAGTGATTTGGTGCATCCATCCATCCATCCATCCATCCATCCATCATCTTCCGCTTATCCGAGGTTGGGTCGCGGGGGCAACAGCCTAAGCAGGGAAACCCAGACTTCCCTCTCCCCAGCCACTTCGTCTAGCTCTTCCCGGGGGATCCCGAGGTGTTCCCAGGCCAGCCGGGAGACATAGTCTTCCCAACGTGTCCTGGGTCTTCCCCGTGGCCTCCTAACGGTTGGACGTGCCCTAAACACCTCCCTAGGGAGGCGTTCGGGTGGCATCCTGACCAGATGCCCGAACCACCTCATCTGGCTCCTCTCGATGTGGAGGAGCAGCGGCTTTACTCTGAGTTCCGCCCGGATGACAGAGCTTCTCACCCTATCTCTAAGGGAGAGCCCCGCCACCCGGCGGAGGAAACTCATTTCGGCCGCTTGTACCCGTGATCTTATCCTTTCGGTCATGACCCAAAGCTCATGACCATAGGTGAGGATCGGAACGTAGATCGACCGGTAAATTGAGAGCTTTGCCTTCCGGCTCAGCTCCTTCTTCACCACAACGGATCGATACAACGTCCGCATTACTGAAGACGCCGCACAGATCCGCCTGTCGATCTCACAATCCACTCTTCCCTCACTCCTGAACAAGACTCCTAGGTACTTGAACTCCTCCACTTGGGGCAGGGTTTCCTCCCCAACCCGGAGATGGCATTCCACCCTTTTCCGGGCGAGAACCATGGACTCGGACTTGGAGGTGCTGATTCTCATTCCGATGCTGATTTGGTGCATTTGCAAGACAATTATGCTAAAATTATGCACAAAGCAAACTATAACCTGCAATTCAAGAATGCACAGCAATTTTTCTCAACAAAAGAGAATAAATTACCTCAGCTCAGCTAAAATTGATTCTAATTACAACTCACTCTAAGCGGCCTTAAGTTAAACTTAAAACATTTGTAACGCATGTACAACACTCAAAACATTTAGCATATCGGATTTTGATTTATTGGCCAAGTATAGTACGTGAAATTAAATCAAGGAATAGATTGGGGCAAGCAAATAAGTCAAACAATGTACTAATATGATCCAGTTTAAGAAAACTTTTCCAAGTGTTTTTATAAAGTATAAAGATGACAAAAAACACTAATAAACATCTTGAACCTTATTGAAAAAAATGTGAATCTTATTCATCTCTTTCATCACAATTTACTTAACTATGTATGTATGAAAACTGTATTTATTATCTATTTATCTTTTTATTTACTCACTCATTTAGTTATGTATTTATCTATATGTTTGTGTTACAGCTTGAGTACAGGAAGTGAACAAACAAATGTGTTAGTAATTGCTAGGAAACGGAAAAGGGGCAAGATTTAATCAACTCTTCTTCTTCCTGCTCCTTTTCGGACATGTTGTAATGAGAAGCTGGATCTGTGTGATGTACCATGTTGTAATTGTATACATGTCTGAAATGTACTAAATTCCATAACCATATTTTTGTATCTATGCCTTCTATAGGAACAGCTACCCGATCTATGGTCCCATTTCCAGGACCTGAACTTGGAGGCACACATGTATGCCTCCCAGTGGTTCCTCACTCTCTTCACGGCCAAGTTCCCCCTGTGCATGGTTTTTCACATCACCGACTTGCTGCTCTGTGAGGTACAGTTGACAGCACTGCACTGTAATATAATGCAAGTCCTAGGAGAGGTTCAAGGGATGGTTGGGTTTTTTTGAAGGTGAACAGAAAGTGGAAAGGCAGAAAACACTCAATAAAGGTTACGGTAGATTGGGCTGAGGTTAGTGTGTGTAGTTGGTATAAATTACTAACACAAAGGGATGAAAGAAAAAAGGACAGGAGGGATGGAGTTGGTTGGATCATACTCAGCAGGTGTCAATGGCCATAAGTAGAAGGCACAGCTACAGCACCATCAGTACTAATCCATATTGTATGCACTTTGCCCTTTGATTTAATCTCCCCTTGGTGTCTAATCAATAAAGATGCACATATAAGGCTTTTAGGTTGATAAGATCATAGACTTAAATACATTACAATTGCATACTCTTGTTCTGAAACTGATTTCTCGAAAGATTTGAAAGTCAATTGTTTGTTACTGGGCTGTTAATATTATTTTTGGTGTAGTCGTATCCTCCTGAGAACCAGCGTCCTCAGCATTGGACATTGTCTTTTGCATAACAGTACTATTTTTTTAACTCTGACCAAAGAAGTAGACCACAAACAAATGTCCACTGCAGAGGACGCTGGTTCTGAAGAAGATATACAAGTACATTTTTTTGTCTAGCCCGGCCATACGCATTCATATACACAGGTTAAGTAGTTGTGTCTAGCTCAATTCATCAGTGTGAGGGATCATAACAAACCCTTCCAATCACTCCTGATCCTCAACAGTTCTTTAATATTGCAGCTAATGCCTATAATTATTCATAGTGTCATCAAAGAGATTTAGATTACTGTTTCTCTCCAATGAGACACCTTATCTCACTTAATAAAAAGAAGCATCCCAGGGAATATTCCTTTTTATTTATGCATCCATCCATTTTCTACCGCTTATTCCCTTTGGTGTCCCAGGGGGCGCTGGTGCCTATCTGAGCTACAATCGGGCGGAAGGCGGCGTACCCCATGGACAAGTCGCCACCTCATCGCAGTCCTTTTTATTTATTTGTGTGTTTATTTTTAAATGGCAACTTTTTTTTAAACATTTGTTAATTGGGTTTTAGACTCATATAGTTGACAGGAATTGCCAAACATGCATCAAATGCTGTTTAGATAAATACAATAAAATATATAATTAAATAAATGTAAGATAAACGACGATGCATTCTTGAATGGCCATAGAGAGAGATAACAACCCACAAGCACAGAAAAGGCTCATCAACCACCCACATTTCAATTGTCATTCAATCAGGGTTAATTCGGAGATCAGTTCCTCCTACATATCTCAGAAAGACACCCCACAGTTCTTGAAACTTTGCAGAACAACCAGCATAATCCTTTCAAATTTGAGAAAATAAAAACATCTTTAATCCAGCGGGTGTGGCAAGGAGGCGCTGCTGCCTTCCAATTTAACACAGTGAGGCTTCTAGCCAACAAAATAGTAAATGGTACAAGATTTTCTGAGGATTTGTTAAGGGTAGATGATTTGGGTGCCTTCCAAAATAGTCCACTTAAAGGATTTGGGTCAATCCTTCCTCCAGTGATCACAGACAAAGTGTTAAAAATGTTTGTCCAATAGCTTGGATATTCTTTTTTGGTGACAATTTTACTCTCACCTTGTTTTACGATATAGGTGGGTTGCGTTCCTCATGTTATAAAATACTTTTTTCCTGGTAGTCAATTTTAACACATTAAAACGATGAATTACAGGAACACTGTAATTTCCATCAAATCAAATTTGCTTGTTTTGACTGTCAAAATAAACGTAAATTTATGTCTATTTTCAACTCTGATAATATACTTTAGCGGTGTCCCGATCCGATATTTATATTGAATATTGGTCCGGTCTCAGCAAAAAAAAAATATCGGTGGCTTCCTCCGACCTCCAAAGACATGTACCTGGGGATAGGTTGATTGGCAACACTAAATTGAACCTAGTGTGTGAATGTGAGTGTGAATGTTGTCTGTCTATCTGTGTTGGCCCTGTGATGAGGTGGCGACTTGTCCAGGGTGTAACCCGCCTACCGCCTGAATGCAGCTTGGATAGGCTCCAGCATCCCCCGCGACCCGCAAAGGGACAAACAGTAGAAAATGGATGGGTATTTGCTTGCATGTAAAATGTCCAATTTATAAACACATCATGTTGGTCTTTTCTTGTATTTTAGTCAAGTTATATGCAAAAGTCAAACATGGTAGGCTATATATGCTTCTAGGAGCTTGCAGCTACACAACAGCCAAGAACACAAGCTAGACATACAAGTGTCCTTAATTGAACAATGTTGGAGTCTAAAACATTACATATGTCAATATAAACAAGTATGAAATAATTATAGTTCAATATTACTTACAGATATAACATTTCCAAGGCAGAAGCGCGTTAGAAAATATTTAGTAACAAATCTGTCCGCATCATTCAATTTATTGCGGGGTAAGCTTAATGAATTATTGTGATTGCTAGGTGTCGCAAAAGAACAATTACCACTTAAATTAAACTTAAAGACAGCATAAGTCCATTTCATCCATCCATTTTCTACCGCTTGTCCCTTTTGGTGTCACGGGGGGCGCTGGTGCCTATCTCAGCTACAATCGGGCGGAAGGCGGTGTACACCCTGGACAAGTCGCCACCTCATCGCAGGGCCACACAGATAGACAGACAACATTCACACTCACACAGTAGGGCCAATTTAGTGTTAAATAAATGATAAATGGGTTGTACTATAGCGCTTTTCTACCTTCAAGGTACTCAAAGCGCTTTGACACTACTTCCACATTTACACATTCACACACACATTCACACACTGATGGAGGGAGCTGCCATGCAAGGCGCTAACAAGCACCCATCAGGAGCAAGGGTGAAGTCTCTTACTCAGGACACAACGGACGTGACGAGTTGGGATACTATGTGGGGATTGAACCAGCGTCCCTCGGGTTGCGCACGGCCACTCTTCCACTGCGCCACGCCGTCTCAAAATGGTACTGACAGACAACATTCACACTCACATTCACACACTAGGTCCATTTTAGTGTTGCCAATCAACCTATCCCCAGGTGCATGTCTTTGGAAGTGGGAGGAAGCCGGAGTACCCGGAGGGAACCCACACATTCACGGGGAGGACATGCAAACTCCACACAGAAAGATCCGAGCCTGGGATTAAACCCAGGACTACTCAGTACCTTCGTATTGTGAGGCAGACGCACTAACCCCTCTGCCACCGTGAAGCATGTATGCTGCCAAATAGCATGTTGACAATAATCACATTACAAATATTCAACAAAGGAATGTAATTGATGCACTCATCAAATATACATTTTACAGTTAATCTGATTGTGCACGTATACATTGTATTTATTGGCATGATTGTGTGGAATGACCCAGAAGTACACACCAATATGAATTTTTTTGGTTTGTGAAAATTTCAAAACGTCATTATGTATACTTTGCTCCAAAGTGCCCGTGCATTCTCTTGCCTGTCCTCTGCTTTGCTTTCAACCTACCTTCCCTATATTTTCCTATTCATTCTTCTTCTATTCCACCCTATTTCCTGCTCTCCCACGGGCCTCCTGCAGAACAATAAGAAGCTTCCCAGGTTTTTCTCAGCCAATGAGGCGCATGATAAGAATCTGTTCGTTAAACTTTCATTCTCATCTCCTGCTACTCTTGACAGCTGTTCTCCTCATGCATCATTTTCTCTACTTCTGTTCCTAACTGTGTTTTCATTCTCTCTATTTTTTGCTCAGTCACCACTGTTGGAAATAGTAACAACCTGCTCCAGGTTCAAACTGTTACCATCAAAAAACATTTACCAGCAAGACAGTAACAACTATATTGATATGATTTTAAAGGTAAAAGCAACATTTAAAACACGTCCTTGTGGCTTAGATCAGTGGTTCTCAACCATTTTTCAGTGATGTACCCCCTGTGAACATTTTTTAAAATTCAAGTACCCCCTAAGCAGAGCAGAGCATTTTTTGTTGAAAAAAAGAGATAAAGAAGTAAAATACATCACTATGTCATCAGTTTCTGATTTATTAAATTGTATAACAGTGCAAAATATTGCTCATTTGTAGTGGTCTTTCTTGAACTATTAGGGAAAAAAGATATAAAAATAACTAAAAACTTGTTGAAAAAGAAACAAGTGATTCAATTATAAATAAAGATTTCTACACATAGACTTTCTACACATCAACTTAAAAAGCACTCTTTGGGGATTGTAATAGAGATCCATCTGGATTCATGAACTTAATTCTAAACATTTCTTCACAAAAAAGAAATCTTTAACATCAATATTTATGGAACATGTCCACAAAAATCTAGCTGTCAACACTGAATTTTGCATACTTGCATTTCTTTTCACAGTTTATGAACTTACATTCATATTTTGTTGAAGTATTATTCAATAAATATATTTATAAAGGATTTTTGAATTGTTGCTATTTTTAGAATATTTAAAAAAAAATCTCACTTACCCCTTGTCATACCTTCAAGTACCCCCAGGGGTACGCGTACCCCCATTTGAGAACCACTAATATATGCAATGATGATGCTCAAAGAGGTTCATTATGTGTTCTTATGTATGTACTTTTTACATTTTACTGTAGTCAGACAATATGTTAGATAGACTTTATGTTATTTATGGTAAAAAAAAAATCCATCTGATACACCAACAATATTGTCTAACTATAAAAAAATGTGTAGGCAAAGAGATGGTAAATGGGTTATACTTGTATAGCGCTTTTCTACCTTCAAGGTACTCAAAGCGCTTTGACACGATTTCCACATTCACACACACATTCACACACTGATGGTAGGAGCTGCCATGCAAGGCCGTAACCATGACTCATCGGGAGCAGGGGTGAAGTGTCTTGCTCATGGGCACAACGGACGTGACGAGATTGGTTGAAGGTGGGGATCGAACCAGGAACCCTCAGGTTGCTGGCACAGCCACTCTCCCAACCGCGCCACGCCGTTCCCATGATGTAGCGTGACATTCTGCATTAAAGGCCTACTGAAATGAGATTTTCTTATTTAAACGGGGATAGCAGGTCCATTCTATGTGTCATACTTGATCATTTCGTGATATTGACATATTTTTGCTGAAAGGATTCAGGAAGGAACATCGACGATATAGTTCGCAACTTTTGGTCGCTAATAAAAAAGCCTTGCCTGTACCGGAAATAGCAGACGATGTGCGCTTGACGTCACGGGTTGTGGAGCTCCTCACATCCTCACATTGTTTACAATCATAGCCACCAGCAGCGAGAACAATTCGGTTGGAGAAAGCAACGATTTCCCCATTAATTTGAGCCAGGATGAAAGATTTGTGGATGAGGATAGTGAGAGTGAAGGACTATCCATCCATCCATCCATCCATCATCTTCCGCTTATCCGAGGTCGAGTCGCGGGGGCAACAGCCTAAGCAAGGAAACCCAGACTTCCCTCTCCCCAGCCACTTCGTCTAGCTCTTCCCGGGGTATCCCGAGGTGTTCCCAGGCCAGCCGGGAGACATAGTCTTCCCAACGTGTCCTGGGTCTTCCCCGTGGCCTCCTACCGGTTGGACGTGCCCTAAACACCTCCCTAGAGAGGCGTTCGGGTGGCATCCTGACCAGATGCCCGAACCACCTCATCTGGCTCCTCTCGATGTGAAGGAGCAGCGGCTTTACTTTGAGTCCCTCCCGGATGGCAGAGCTTCTCACCCTATCTCTAAGGGAGAGCCCCGCCACACGGCGGAGGAAACTCATTTCGGCCGCTTGTACCCGTGATCTTATCCTTTCGGTCATGACCCAAAGCTCATGACCATAGGTGAGGATGGGAACGTAGATCGACCGGTAAATTGAGAGCTTTGCCTTCTGGCTCAGCTCCTTCTTCACCACAACGGATCGGTACAACGTCCGCATTACTGAAGACGCCGCACCGATCTGCCTGTCGATCTCACGATCCACTCTTCCCTCACTCGTGAACAAGACTCCTAGGTACTTGAACTCCTCCACTTGGGGCAGGGTCTCCTCCCCAACCCGTAGATGGCACTCCACCCTTTTCCGGGCGAGAACCATGGACTCGGACTTGGAGGTGCTGATTCTCACTCCGGTCGCTTCACACTCGGCTGCGAACCGATCCAGCGAGAGCTGAAGATCCCGGTCAGATGAAGCCATCAGGACCACATCATCTGCAAAAAGCAGAGACCTAATCCTGCGGTTACCAAACCGGAACCCCTCAACGCCTTGACTGCGCCTAGAAATTCTGTCCATAAAAGTTATGAACAGAATCGGTGACAAAGGACAGCCTTGGCAGAGTCCAACCCTCACTGGAAATGTGTTCGACTTACTGCCGGCAATGCGGACCAAGCTCTGGCACTGATCGTACAGGGAACGGACCGCCACAATAAGACAGTCCGATACCCCATACTCTCTGAGCACTCCTCACAGGACTTCCCGAGGGACACGGTCGAATGCCTTCTCCAAGTCCACAAAGCACATGTAGACTGGTTGGGCAAACTCCCATGCACCCTCAAGAACCCTGCCGAGAGTATAGAGCTGGTCCACAGTTCCACGACCAGGACGAAAACCACACTGTTCCTCCTGAATCCGAGGTTCGACTATCCGACGTAGCCTCCTCTCCAGTACACCTGAATAAACCTTACCGGGAAGGCTGAGGAGTGTGATCCCACGATAGTTGGAACACACCCTCCGGTCCCCCTTCTTAAAGAGAGGAACCACCACCCCGGTCTGCCAATCCAGAGATACCGCCCCTGATGTCCACGCGATGCTGCAGAGTCTTGTCAACCAAGACAGCCCCACAGCATCCAGAGCCTTAAGGAACTCCGGGCGGATCTCGTCCACCCCTTGGGCCTTGCCACCGAGGTGCTTTTTAACTACCTCAGCGACCTCAGCCCCAGAAATAGGAGAGTCCACCACAGATTCCCCAGGCACTGCTTCCTCATAGGAAGACGTGTTGGTGGGATTGAGGAGGTCTTCGAAGTATTCCTTCCACCTATCCACAACATCCGCAGTTGAGGTCAGCAGAACACCATCCGCACCATACACGGTGTTGATAGTGCACTGCTTCCCCTTCCTGAGGCGGCGGACGGTGGTCCAGAATCGCTTCGAAGCCGTCCGGAAGTCGTTTTCCATGGCTTCCCCGAACTCCTCCCATGTCCGAGTTTTTGCCTCCGCGACCGCTTAAGCTGCACACCGCTTGGCCTGTCGGTACCTGTCAGAGTGAAGGACTAGAAGAAGAAAAAAAGGCGAGGGCAGTGGGAGCGATTCAGATATTAGACACATTTACTAGGATAATTCTGGAAAATCCATTATCTGCTTATTGTGTTACTAGTGTTTTAGTGAGATTATATGGTACCTGAAAGTCGGAGGGGTGTGGCCACGGGTGTGGTGACCGCCAGTGTCTCCGTTGGGAGGAGGTAAGAGAGTCCGCAGCTGCAGGAGGACGTAAGCTCTGTTCATGTCTATGGTAAGAGCCGACTTATTACCACAATTTTCTCACCAAACCTGCCGGTTGACATGTGGTCGGGAACCATGTTTGCTTGACCGCTCTGTTGCATCGTAAAGCTTCACCTTCAGGAATGTAAACAAGTAAACACGGACTCTGTTTGTGTTGCTAAAGGCAGCTGCAATACACCGCTTCCCACCTACATCTTTCTTCTTTGACTTCTCCATTATTAATTGAACAAATTGCAAAAGATTTAGCAACACAGATGTCCAGAATACTGTGTAATTATGCGATTAAAGCAGATTACTTATAGTTTGGATCGGGCTGGAAAAAATGTCCGCTACAATCCGAGACGTCACACGCACGCGTTATCATACCGACGTTTTCAACAGGCTTCTTTGCGTGAAATTTAAAATTGCAATTTACTAAGCTAAAAAGGCCGTATTGGCAAGTGTTGCAATGTTAAGATTTCATCATTGATATATAAACTATCAGACTGCGTGGTCGGTAGTAGTGGGTTTCAGTAGGCCTTTAAGGGTATTTTAACTATTTGCACAAATTTGGAGAACTATTTACCTGGTAGAACCTCAAGTTGTATGACCTAAGGGGTGTTTTATATATAGATGTTCCACTGTATTAATATTTTTCTTTAATAATTCATGTTATCTTCCGTGCCATCACAAGGTTTCTTTATACATTGTTAAGCCTTTGTTATTGCAGAAGGCTCGGGGGCAATTCATGCCCTTGAGTTGTTCAGTGGCATCCCTGCCGATTCCCCAGCAATGTCACATGATGCATGCTTTGTTACAGTCACAGCATACGGAAGGAAGCAACTTAGCCACCTGACTGACCTGGCTGCTATCCATTGAAAAATGTCTGCAAGTGTAAAATGCTTGAACTGGACACTTGACCAAATGACTTTAGACATTTCAGACTGCAAAAAGACTTTCGTTTTCATACCTAGCAACTTATTGAATGTGAAAATGTCAAACAGCTTTACATTTACTCAACATGGGCGGGGGGGGGGGGCGGGGGGGGTGTAGGAGAACACTGTATGGAAATAAGTTAGTTTGCAACATTTAATACATTACTGCTAAAAAAAATAGGGATATTTTTATTATGAGTGAAGCTAAAATGCTTAATTTAATATTCTGTTCATGGGGAACTGAACTTTTTCTGGAATTTTGCCTATCATTCACAGTCCTTATGTAAGACAAGAACACAAAGTTCTTTCTTTTTTTTATGCATTCTAATTTGTATTATACGGCAAGTACCAGGTGAAGAAAAACACGTGTGCTTGTCTTACATAAGGATTGTGAATGATAGACATCTTTCCAAGAAAATGTGCAGTTCCCCTTGAACTTGGTGCACAATTTGCTGTTCTCTGACAAAGAGTTGGTGTGTGTGATCTACAAAAGCAATTGATAACAGTACCTAGTGGTTAGCTCGGGTTCAAGCAATTTTCAGAGGCTAATGGCCAAAGAGCTAGGGGTTTCACCGAATCATTGGAAAAAATTACAAAAATGAAAACTGAATGCCTTTAATTAGAGTTTGATATATACTATATGTGTGTGTGCGTGTGTGCATACATATATATGTATATATATATATATACACATATGTATGTATATATGTATGTATGTATATGTATATATGCGAATGTACGTATATATTATGTGTGTGTATGTATGTATGTATGCATATATAAATGGATGTATGTATATATATATATATATATATATATATATATATATATATATATATACACATATATACAGTATATATGTGTATTTATATATGCATGTGTATATATGTACGCATATATATATATATATGTATACACATATACATGTACTTGTATACTGTATATACACATGTACCTTGCCATTGAGATCCGTGTTAGTTTAGACATGATCAGATTAAGTGCGCATCAAAAGCCTTTTTGTGAGTAGTGTCCACTTCCTTTACATTCCTCCACTAATCTGCCTTGTCCCTTTCCCAGTCTGTGATCACCACCTTCTTATGCCCCCTGTCCGTATAAAAATCTATTTCACTCCCAGACAAAACTCTTCAATCCTCACTCAGCACTGTAGCGCCATCTTAAGGCCTATGTGTGTACCAGTGTGTGAAGACAGAAACCCCCCCCTCCCTCCTGTTCTTTATTTTTAGTGAGGCCAGGATATTTTTAGCTCTGTGTTGCCATGTGGACTCATCACAGAGACCAAGGAGACGTGGGTGTTCCTGTGCAGAGCTGGCATCAGCTCAACGTTTTCTTCATCTGTCACATTCTACCCCAAACGTAATCCAATCCAGTTTCTTTTCCAGACTGCTGCACATAAAATAAACAATAGGAAGTAATTCAATTTAAAGCATTTTTGATAACATTAGATACAATAATAAAATCAATTATAAAATAAAATAAGATAATAAAAACAACAAAATAAGTAAAATCTAATCTATAGAATAGAATAAAACAAACAATATATCAACAATTCACTTCATAATCATATTGGTTTAGGATTGAATGTAACAACAAATTCGAATAGCAAGCAGTTTTTTTACTGATCTTTAACAGGTGGGTTGCGACCCAAAAGTGGGTCTGTTTTCTATTGCCTGGTAGAGATGTGAAGTTGGCAAACAAGTTTAATCTTTTCAACTGCCTTTTTTTTTTTATGATAAAAACCGATTTTCAGTTGCGAGTCATTTGTGAGTCGTTCTTAGTGAATTGGAACACTGAGCAGAATTTATTTAACTAAGACAAAGAGGCAATTTAAAGCCTATTTTAATTTTTAAGGTTTGTTGTTTGATAAAAGCGTGAACCAGTAGATATTTCTTTTACACGTTTTCAAATTTGAGAAGATATTGAATTTGGAGTTATCTGCGACCAAAGTGACAGTCAGCGGTATAGAAAATTAACCTGACTCTCGCCAGATCCTTGTAGTTCGCTGAGCTCCACACACAGATCTGGGACTTCTCCATGTATTTCAGAAGGCGGGGCCTTGTGAACAAATCATTGTATGTGATTGGATAAACCACTTTTACGTCATTTGAATGACGTGCTTCTTCAACCACTCACATCAAAATCAACCCGTGATGCTGATGACAGCGACACTGGGAAATCCAAAACAGAACAGCTGACATATTGGATAACAACAGAGCAAAAAGTTAGAGAACTTTTACTGAAACAACGCAGCAATGTCAGATTCGACAAAACCGTTGGAGTAGCAGAATCAATGTCAGCACACGACTCCTCGTTGCGTGCCGGCATTGTTGTTGAATCAAACAGTGGCTTCGGCTCTATGTCACATTTATGAAATCTCGTGATTGGTTCATTATAATTTGCTATCTTGAAGGAGTTTGCATTGCCTTCTTGCCCAGATCCTTGTGTGGAGCTCAGCGAACTACAAGGATCTGGCGAGAGTCAGGTAAATAGAAAATGGATGGATAGATGCATTCAGAGGTTTATCATCCACATTATTAGGAAATGAATACAATGTTATTGAGATATTTTACTTTGTATATGAGTTTCACATCTTTAGTTGAACTACTGCAATGAATGAACCTTTAAAAGCCGTATATGGAGATGTACCTGTCAGGAAGTTGCGTGTTGTAATTGGCAGGACTGCAGGCATACTTGCCAACCTGGGGGGGCGTGGTCGGGTGTGGGGCGGAGGCATGGTTGGGGCGGGGGGCGTGGTTAAGAGGGGAGGAGTATATTTACAGCCAATTCACCAACTCGAGTATTTCATATATATTACATATATATGAAATACTTGACTTTCAGTGAATTCTAGCTATATATATTTATTTTATTATATATATAAATAAAATAAATAGTTGAATTTCATACGGCACCTATCAAATACGTGGGCTTCAGGAATCGGAACAGACTTCCTCACTTGCCGTCAGGTGCGCAACACCACGTTAATCGTTGGCTAATCAAAAAGCAACCCCATGACGCTATAGCCAACATTCACCCGGAGATGGTAACAGACAACATCACTCTATTACAGACGTCGTCGCCATGGCTGTAGCTTCCTCGTTCTTCTGCTTGGTCTCCTTGTGTGTGCAGTTTTTTATTAAAATCTGTAGATGTTGTAATGTGATTGGGCAGGCAAGCTGTTTATATAACAAAAAAGCGGACGTGAAAACAGGCTGTCCCCACTCATGTCCGCATGGAGCTGGAGGGGGCGTGGCCTCCAGCTCCGGCTGAATTTCGGGAGATTTTCGGGAGAAAATTTCTTATGGGAGGTTTTCGGGTGAGGCGCTGAATTTTGGGAATCTCACGGAAAATCCGGGAGGGTTGGCAAGTATGACCGCAGGATGCAAAGAGAGGAAGTGACGTGCATGTAATAAGGAGGTTTAATGGAGAAAAAGACCCAAACGGCACACCATAAACCAGGGGTAGGGAACCTATGGCTCTAGAGCCAGATGTGGCTCTTTTGATGACTGCATCTGCCTTTCAGATAAATCTTAGCTGACATTGCTTAACATGATAAGTAATGAATAATTCCGCTGGTAATCACAGTTTTAAAAATAACGTTCAAATTATAAAACATTTTCATCCATTTTAATCCAACCATCCGTTTTCTATCGCACCTGTTCAAGATGTCGCATTAATGGTAAGAAGTATTATATTTATCATTGGTTAACTTTAGAATAACAATTTTATTAAAAAGAATAAGGGACTTATTATACTCTAAAAATGTTGGTCTTACTTAAAAATGCACCCATTTAGTTGTATTCAGTGTTAAAAAATATTATATGGCTCTCACGGAAATACATTTTAAAATATTTGGCTTTCATGGCTCTCTCAGCGAAAAAGGTTCCCGACCCCTGCCATAAACATTGGTCACAACAGACAAACAAACCAGTGTCGCAAGGAAGGAGACACTGACAGTTAAACCCCCGATTAGTGATCAGAGGCAGGTGAGTACCCTGATCAATAATCAAGAGGCAAGTTATAGAGAACATCACTCAGAAACAGTGGTGGTCACTGCAAGTCATAACTAAAACAGGAAGTGTAACACAGATAAGCATGCGAGCCAGGAAAAACACTAAACACGGGAAAACAACCCAAAAACTGTCAGGCAGATCATGACAGCACCTGTATATAAGTATTGGGTGTGTTGGATTACAATGTCCTCCGGTGCATTTCATAGTGAAGTAAAGTGAATTATATTTATATAGCGCTTTTCTCAAGTGACTCAAAGCGCTTTACATAGTGAAACCCAATATCTAAGTTACATTTAAACCAGTGTGGGTGGCACTGGGAGCAGGTGGGTAAAGTGTCTTGCCCAAGGACACAACGGCAGTGACTAGGATGGCGGAAGCGGGACTCGAACCTGCAACCCTCAAGTTGCTGGCACGGCCACTCTACCAACCGAGCTATACCGCGTTGACTATTATTAACTGAACTATTAAAGTCATGTTTTTTTTTTTTTTCCGATCATAAACCTACAAAAAAGTTTGCAAAGTTTAACTGTATGCGCTGTTTCTATTTTTTTTTCATTCACTCGATATCAAATGAAAATAATTGATACAGCATTAGAATTAATCATGAATGAAAAGGAGTAGAAATAAATGGTTCTTAAAACAAGGTATATTTTTAGGTTGTAATAACTTTCTCTTTTTACAAATGTGTTTTGAATGTTGTTTGGTATATATATTTTTTTTACATGCTTTGTACATCATTTTTTGAATATTGTGCTCTGCCAATTTCAACAAGTTTAGCTGTTTAAATAGTGGGTGTGTGGGTATACAGTACCATTAAGGAATTTAATTGAACCTCCCTCAAACTTTTAGGCTAACTAATCCGTCTTCTGACTGTTTTTTATCTGAGTTTGACAACATATTCTGTTATTTATTAAATGATCCTGTGTGTTTCAGGGTTTGAACATCATCTTCAATGTAGCCCTGGCCTTACTCAAGGTGAGTAGCTTAACTCATGAACTCACACATCCTCAATTTTAAACCAAAAAATACCAGTATCCAAAAAAACAACCAAACATAGTATCAATCAGTTATTGTTTTTCACTGTATTTAGGTTATGTAAACGTCCGTCCTTTCATTTCCTCTTGACTAATTACAATGGGGATTTACTAAAATGTACTCAAAAAGGTTTGACCATTTGAAAGCAACATTCTATCGTCAGATTCCCCAGGCACCGCTTCCTCAAAGGAAGACGTGTTGGTGGGATTGAGGAGATCTTTGAAGTATTCCTTCCACCGATCCACAACATCCGCAGTCGAAGTCAGCAGAACACCATCTGCACCATACACGGTGTTGATAGTGCACTGCTTCCCCTTCCTGTGGCGGCGTATGGTGGTCCAGAATCGCTTTGAAGCCGTCCGGAAGTCGTTTTCCATGGCTTCCCCGAACTCTTCCCATGTCCGAGTTTTTGCCTCCGCGACCGCTAAAGCTGCACACCGCTTGGCCCGTCGGTACCCGTCCACTGCCTCCGGAGTCCTATGAGCCAAAAGAACCCGATAGGACTCCTTCTTCAGCTTGACGGCATCCCTCACTGCTGGTGTCCACCAACGGGTTCTGGGATTACCGCCACGACAGGCACCAACAACCTTGCGGCCACAGCTCCAATCAGCTGCCTCGACAATAGAGGTTCGGAACATGGTCCACTCGGACTCAATGTCCCGCACCTCCCTCGTGACATGTTCAAAGTTCTCCCGGAGGTGTGAATTGAAACTCTCTGACAGGAAACTCTGCCAGACGTTCCCAGCAGACCCTCACAATGCGCTTGGGCCTGCCAGGTCTGTCCGGCATCCTCCCCCACCATCGCAGCCAACTCACCACCAAGTGGTGATCGGTAGAAAGCTCCGCCCCTCTCTTCACCCGAGTGTCCAAAACATGAGGCCGCAAATCCGATGACACAACTACAAAGTCGATCATGGAACTGCGGCCTAGGGTGTCCTGTTGCCAAGTGCACATATGGACACCCTTATGTTTGAACATGGTGTTCGTTATGGACAATCCGTGACGAGCACAAAAGTCCAATAACAAAACACCACTCGGGTTTAGATCCGCGCGACCATTCTTCCCAATCACGCCTCTCCAGGTTTCACTGTCGTTGCCAACATGAGCGTTGAAGTCCCTCAGTAGGACAAGGGAATCGCCCGGGGTAGCACTTTTCAGTACTTCCTCGAGTGTTCCCAAAAAGGGTGGGTACTCTGAACTGCTGTTTGGTGCGTAAGCACAAACAACAGTCGGGACCCGTACCCCCACCCGAAGGCGGAGGGAAGCTACCCTCTCATCCACTGGGTTGAACTCCAACGTGCAAGCTTTGAGCCGGGGGGCAACGAGAATTGCCACCCCAGCCCGTCGCCTCTCACTGCCGGCAACGCCAGAGTGGAAGAGAGTCCAGTCCCTCTCGAGAGAACTGGTTCCAGAGCCCTTGCTGTGCGTCGAGGTGAGTCCGACTATATCCAGCCGAAACTTCTCTACCTCGCGCACTAGCTCAGGCTCCTTTCCCCCCAGTGAGGTGACATTCCACGTCCCAAGAGCTAGCTTCTGTAGCCGAGGATCGGACCGCCAAGTGCCCTGCCTTCGGCTGTCGCCCAGCTCACAATGCACCCGACCTCTATGGCCCCTCTTATGAGTGGTGAGCCCATTGGAGGGATGACCCACGTTGCCTCTTCGGGCTGTGCCCGGCCGGGCCCCATGGGAACTGGCCCAGCCACCAGGCGCTCGCCATCGTGCCCCAACTCCGGGCTTGGCTCCAGAGCGGGGCCCCGGTGACCCGCGTCCGAGCAAGGGAAATCTGAGTTCATTTTGTTGTAATTCCATAGAAGTCTTTGAGCTGCTCTTTGTCTGATCACTCACCTAGGACCTGTTTGTCCTGGGAGACCCTACCAGGGGGCATGAAAGCCCCCAGACAACATAGCTCCTAGGATCATTGGGACACGCAAACTCCTCTACCACGGTAAGGTAGCAGCTCAGAGAGGAGCTTTGAGGAAGCGGTGCCTGGGGAATCTGTGGTGGGCTCTCCTATTTCTGGGGCTGAGGTTGCTGAGGTAGTCAAAAAGCTCCTCGGCGGCAAGGCCCCGGGGGTGGATGAGATCCGCCCGGAATTCCTTAAGGCTCTGGATGCTGTGGGGCTGTTTTGGTTGACAAGACTCTGCAGCATCGCGTGGACATCGGGGGCGGTACCTCTGGATTGGCAGACCGGGGTGGTGGTCCCTCTCTTCAAGAAGGGGGACCGGAGGGTGTGTTCCAACTATCGTGGGATCACACTCCTCAGCCTTCCCGGTAAGGTTTATTCAGGTGTACTGGAGAGGAGGCTACGCCGGATAGTTGAACCTCGGATCCAGGAGGAACAGTGTGGTTTTCGTCCTGGTCGTGGAACTGTGGACCAGCTATTTACTCTCGGCAGGGTTCTTGAGGGTGCATGGGAGTTTGCCCAACCAGTCTACATGTGCTTTGTGGACTTGGAGAAGGCATTCGACCGTGTCCCTCGGGAAGTCCTGTGGGGAGTGCTCAGAGAGTATGGGGTACCGGACTGTCTTATTGTGGCGGTCCGCTCCCTGTATGATCAGTGTCAGAGCTTGGTCCGCATTGCTGGCAGTAAGTCGGACACGTTTCCAGTGAGGGTTCGACTCCGGCAAGGCTGTCCTTTGTCACCGATTCTGTTCATAACTTTTATGGACAGAATCTCTAGGCGCAGTCAAGGCGTTGAGGGGTTCCGGTTTGGTGGCCGCGGGATTAGGTCTCTGCTTTTTGCAGATGATGTGGTCCTGATGGCTTCATCTGGCCGGGATCTTCAGCTCTCACTGGATCGGTTCGCAGCCGAGTGTGAAGCGACCGGAATGAGAATCAGCACCTCCAAGTCCGAGTCCATGGTTCTCGCCCGGAAAAGGGTGGAGTCCCATCTCCGGGTTGGGGAGGAGACCCTGCCCCAAGTGGAGGAGTTCAAGTACCTAGGAGTCTTGTTCACGAGTGGGGGAAGAGTGGATCGTGAGATCGACAGGCGGATCGGTGCGGCGTCTTCAGTAATGCGAACGTTGTATCGATCCATTGTATGGAAGAAGGAGCTAAGCCGGAAGGCAAAGCTCTCAATTTACCGGTCGATCTACGTTCCCATCCTCACCTATGGTCATGAGCTTAGGGTCATGACCGAAAGGATAAGATCACGGGTACAAGCGGCCGAAATGAGTTTCCTCCGCCGGGTGGCGAGGCTCTCCCTTAGAGATAGGGTGAGAAGCTCTGCCATCCGGGAGGAACTCAAAGTAAAGCCGCTGCTTCTCCACATCGAGAGGAGCCAGATGAGGTGGCTCGGGCATCTGGTCAGGATGCCACCCGAACGCCTCCCTAGGGAGGTGTTTAGGGCACGTCCAGTCGGCAGGAGGCCACGGGGAAGACCAAGGACACGTTGGGAAGACTATGTCTCCCGGCTGGCCTGGGAACGCCTCGGGATCCCCCGGGAAGAGCTAGACGAAGTGGCTGGTGGTGAGAGGGAAGTCTGGGCTTCCCTGCTTAGGCTGCTGCCCCCGCGACCCGACCTCGGATAAGCGGAAGATGATGGATGGATGGATGGATTCTATCGTCAAGCAGTCATCATTAAAGAATTACATTTAATTGAAGAAAAGCAGTGAAGAATTGTACTGGAATAATTTGGTATTTTCAGCCAAAAAGTGAGGACATGTTTTATAAATTTTACACAACCACTTAGTCATAAGCTGCCTTTTGTCAAATACCGTACTTTTCCGATTATAAATTGCTCCGGAGTATAAGTCGCACCGGCCGAAAATGCATAATAAAGAAAGGAAAAAAAACATATATACGTCGCACTGGAGTATAAGTCGCATTTTTGGGGGAAATGTATTTGATAAAATCCAACACCAAAAATAGACATTTGAAAGGCAATTTAAAATAAATAAAGAATAGTGAAACAACAGGCTGAATAAGTGTACGTTATATGACGCATAACCAACTGAGCCTGTGCCTGGTATGTTAACGTAACATATTATGGTAAGAGTCACTCTAATAACTATAACATATAGAACATGCTATACGTTTAACAAACTATCTGTCACTCCTAATCGATAAATCCGATAAAATCTTCTTCCTCGATGTCGCTTCTAAACAACTCTGCCAACTCCAAAGGTATGCGCCGCTTCCTCTTGTTGTTTTCTGCTGCTTATTTCACTACGTCCAGTTTGTAATCTGCAATACGTAATTTCCTTTTCGGTCCAATTTTTGTTCAGCCCTTCTCAGTTTTTATAAATTACCGCCAACGATGAAATGATCTATTGTAATAGCTACGGCAGTAGCATATAGCAGTTAGCAGTTAGCGTTCCATGACCTACAATGCACTTCTACAATACACTTCTGCCATCACCCTCCCCCGCTGAATTCTTATTGGTTGACATGTATGTGACGATTGCTGACATTCTCTTAGTCTCTTTCACGAATGAGATAAATAATATTATTTTTGACATTGTGTAATCTGCAGTACATGATTTCCTTTTCGGGGCCATTTTTGTTCAGTCCTTTTCAGTTTTTATAAGTTACCACCAACGATGAAATGATCCATATATTAATAGCTACGGCAGTTGCATATAGCATATAGCAGTTAGCATTCCATGACCCACAATACACTTCTGCCATGACCCTCCCCCGCCGAATTCTTATTGGTTGGCGTGTATGTGACGTTTGCTGACGTGTATGTGACGATTGCTGAGATTTTCTTCGTCTCTTCCGCGAATTAGATCAATAATATTATTTGATATTTTATGGTAATGTGTTAATAATTTCACACATAAGTCGCTCTGGAGTATATGTCGCACCTCCGGCCAAACTATGATAAAAACTGTGACTTATAGTCCGAAGAATACAGTACTCTATGGTCTGTATCAACTCTGCATGAGGATTTCTTTTGCATTGCTGAATGAATTAAATGTACAACTGTGTTCACCAAGGATTTGTTAATAATTGTGTCTGCCTTTTGCTGCTGATTGCTGCTGATTGCTGCAGTTTTGCGAGTGACAGACACTGACTTTGAAGAGAACCACTTTATGGTGTAGCTGCCTAAAGAGATTGCTATCGAATTCCTGTTTGTTGTGATACCAGATCTTCTTGTGGTTGCTGGCATCATCGATTTGTGCTAGCATGATTGTCATAATGCATGTTGATGCTTCATTTGCTATCTTTATGTATGCCACCACTTTATAAAATAATGTATCCAGGATAGAACTTAGGGAATAGGCTATGACTCAGACAAATCACCCGTATTTACAATTCATTCCTTAGTGTGAGATGTGTTTTTCAAACTGTCTGTTTTGCTCAAAAAAATATCTATCTTATAGAGGGCATTGCAAAAAAAATATTTTCTGTTCAGAATCTCAAACTCTGAATCCTGCTGGTTTTCTTTTGCACGGTCTTCCTTTACTCTACACTTTGTATGTTATGTGTAGCGCTGACATGCTCTGCACTTATTTTTCCATCAGCATGGCTCATTTCTTGCACCAGTTGGCGTTTTATAGAGTAATTTTAAATTTAACATGCAATGTTTTCCACCTAACCAGTGTTTGTTACTATACGTTAGCAGAAAGTCTACTACAAGTACAAAAAAATTGAGAACTACATTTGAACCATGCACCACTTTTTATGTGGTTACTGAACTACTACAGTCCATGTAAAAGTACAATTTTAATATTAATGTGGTTTAAAAGCATATTATAGCGTATTATTTATATCAGCTCTGTCGCCTCATACTATGAATGTTTGATTAATTATATTTATTATGATAACAATATCAAATAAAAAAATATACATGTACAGTGGGGCAAAAAAGTATTTAGTCAGCCACCGATTGTGCAAGTTCTCCCACTTAAAATGATGACAGAGGTCTGTAATTTTCATCATAGGTACACTTTAACTGTGAGAGACAGAATGTGATTAAAAAAATCCAGAAATTCACATTATAGGAATTTTAAGGAATTTATTTCTAAATGATGGTGGAAAATAAGTATTTGGTCAACCATTCAAAGCTCTCACTGATGGAAGGAGGTTTTGGCTCAAAATCTCACGATACATGGCCCCATTCATTCTTTCCTTAACACGGACCAATCGTCCTGTCCCCTAAGCAGAAAAACAGCTCCAAAGCATGATGTTTCCACCTCCATGCTTAACAGTAGGTATGGTGTTCTTGGGATGCAACTCCGTATTGTTCTTCCTCCAAACACGACGAGATGAGTTTATACCAAAAAGTTTTACTTTTGTTTCATCTGACCACATGACATTCTCCCAATCATCTGCTGTATCATTCATGTATCCATTTTGGTATAAACTCAACTTGTCGTGTTTGGAGGAAGAAGAATACTGAGTTGCATCCCATGAACACCACACCTACTGTGAAGCATGGGGGTGGAAACATCATGCTTTGGAGCTGTTTTTCTGCTTAGGGGACAGGACGATTGGTCCGTGTTAAGGAAAGAATGAATGGGGCCATGTATCGTGAGATTTTTAGCCAAAACCTCCTTCCATCAATGAGAGCTTTGAATGGTGGACCAAATACTTATTTTCCATCATAATTTACAAATAAATTCTTTAAAATTCCTACAATGTGAATCCCTGGTGGCTGACTAAATACTTTTTTGCCCCACTGTATACAAATTCAACACATGTTTTATTTAAATAAATTACTTACAATAAAATAAAATATATATATATTTTCTTTCTCATTATAAAACAGTTGTACGCTCAAAATTACAGCAATAATGTATGCTGTGTCAGAAAGAGCGACGTGTTGGATTCAACACTGACGATGGGGAAGGAATGATAATGTGAGGATTCCACTACCAGCCTCCTATTGGCCAGCCATGACGACATTCTATCCCAGGGCCCCCTCCTCCCGCCATCATATTCTCCCCTCCACTCTCATCCTCCTCCCTCCATCTGTGCCAGCTCCCGCCCTCCCTTGCTTTACTGTCATCATCCACATCACTCTTCACTACCGGAACATAAGGTGTAGTGTTGGCTAACTGGATATAAAGGAGTGCATCTTTTTCTTTTTCTTTTTCACATCCTTCCATACCCTGGATGCGTACTTGAAACATCTCCCTGCAGTTATCCGTTCTGTGTCCACGCTGCGACTCAGAGCCTCTGCCTCCCTGTGTTTTAGTCATCTGCTGGATATTTATTTTTGCAACATGCTAGCTCAGATGGAACCGGACTGCAACGGCGCTAGCCATTAGCAGTTAGCATCACAAAATGAGCGTGATGGCGAGAGAAGCAGCGGTCTGCAAACTGTGTGTTTTCTTTCTCCCTTTTTCCCTTTTTTGCCTCGCCCGAGCTGCTCACCAGAACAATTGCTCCTGATGGCTCAAGCCTACTGCGTGCATCCATTTAGTCTCTCAAAGTGACTTTCCATCTGAAGAATCTGCTGCTGCTGCTAATGGAAAAGCATCGGACTGTTTTCTGGACCTGTTTACATGTTTTCTACCTCCTCTCGAACGTTTTATTGTCCTACAGTGCTGCTTAGAATGTGTGCTGTAGACAAACTGGTGCCATACTGCCACAAAAAGTGATCTCAATCCAGTTTCTCCTGTGTCTGAACAGGGGTTCTAATGATAGAATTAGTGCCGTCAATTATAATCAACTAGGTGTGCCATTCAAGCTTCAGTCATGCTTACTTACGAGGATTTTTGTCCATTTTGAAGTCTAGTGACAAAGGGAAAAAAAGAACAAGGCGGAGTTCCTATCCATATTGCCCGAGCAGCATTCCACGTGTTGAGCAGCTTTGTTGCCTAGCAACAACGTACTGGATTGCAACTGTTAGGAGAGTTTGGTGCAGCAAGTTAAGAGTGGCTTTCAAAGTCAGTCCGGCAGGTGGAAGACAGCGTTATGCAACCCACAGCATTCATTCCAAATGATTTGACTTTGGTGCAACTGATGGTCATTTCTGGGCTGTGACGATGGTTGTAAGATGAAGACTCAGTCTTAGCATTGCAAGCGTTTGATGCCGGGCTGTGCTTGTGGATGTTGTCAAGCCACCCTCTGGCCTTGTAGCGCAGTGTCTTCGCCCACCACAACTCCATCAGTCAGACTCCTCCGGGATAACATCTGTGTCCTCTAAACCAGGCGAACTCATTGGAACCTTTCGGACGTCATGCTGGAGTCAGACGCCACCCTAGCCCCAAAGCGGGACGTCCCCTCTCCCTTGCTTTCTCCTGCCTCGCTGCTGTCTCCTCCACCCTCCCCTTTGCCCTCTCCTCCTCCGCCTCTCCCGGCCCTGACACCATCTCTGCAACTTCCAGCAGTACGAAGGGCAGTGGAGGATGGAGAGGGAACACCAGAAGAAGAGGCCCAAAGCAGTCAGGCCTCAGAAGACTCCTTCTGCAAAGTGATGGGTCTCCTTGGCATGGGACATCGACTCTTTGTCCCCAAGCTACTGGCGGTGAGAGTTGGGCCTGGGAATCTTTAATTTTAATGGAGTTTACAGAGGGATGGCTTTGGAATGCATCCCAATCGGCTTCTTTCTTTTCCACTGCATACCATATTTGTGTATGTATAACGTGACCCAAAGTCATTTTTCTTGACTCTGGTAAATGTGTGACCTCAGCCTTTCATTGTCTTCTTATACAGTTCCGTAAGCCAATTATGAAAAGGGTTGGTCCATTGACCTACAGTAATCTTTAACAACTTCTCATGTCATCAAATCCTTACCCCACTCGATGGTGGTATTGATGTTTCATTTAGCACATTGCTTCACATATCACCCATGATCTTAAAGTTTCATCCTAATGGACCAATATTACGGATATCAATGTTGTTGAAAGATGATGTGCCGTGTTTTCCAAAGGTATACAGCTATAATGTTGAATGGTTTGTTCAGTTTTTTCCCAACCAGTGCAGCATTGCTCATGTGTTAAATTTAGCAAGTTTAAGGGCTGTCTCACAATAGTCTCACTCCCAATTCCAGGGATTTTAGTTTTTTGGATGTAATGTGCAATTAATTAAAATAAGGAATACTGATGAGGAGACCTCTGGTGAATCAGAGTGCTCACATTGGGAAAAAATTGTTTATCAGATGTTTTGGTTTATTTTTAGTTCATACATTTGTACAGGACAGTTATTACAAAGCTATTGGGGCAGGGAAAAATTACATATAAAACTTGAAAAGCTACAGCACTCAAAGTTATTCAACCCTCTCAAATTTGTTTATAAACTCACAGTAGACAGCAATAAATCAACACAAGAAAAACGATCTTATATTCAACACATTTAATGTTACAGTCACTGCTGTATTTTCAAACCCTGTACAACCTCATAGCACCCAAAACTGGCATTACATGTGTTACTTATGTGATATTGTTCAATTAGGGTGAGCTGTCTGAAATATGGCAAGGGGGTTTTCACTAGTTTTTTTTTTTTTTTTTTTTTTTTTTTTTTACAAAATTGCATTGTGTTTTTGATTGCAAATAGAACATCAATATAAAGTATACACACTTTCTCTTTAAAGCCATTTAGGCCCCATTGCCTCCCATTATAACTGTTATTTTTACCAAATTGTGTTGAATGTGAGTGTGAATGTTGCCTGTCCATCTGTGTTGGCCCTGCGATGAGGGTGTATACCGCCTTCCGCCCGAATGCAGCTAAGATAGGCTCCAGCGACCCCGAATATGGATGGATGTATTCCTGGTATTTTGCTATGCTTTTTCCATGAAAACTAATTGAATCTCATTCTTGCCAATGAAAAAATATATATATATATTGATTTGGTGTAATTTCCCCCCTTAACCAAGAGATGGCGACAGAAAACCATGAGCAACATGAGTGAGTTAGATAAATAGATAGATAGATAGATAGATAGTACTTTATTAATTCCTTCAGGAGAGTTCCTCATTTCTTTAAATTGCCATTTAAGCGCTGACATGCAATACAAATGATTTTGGGGAGTTATATATAAAATATATATAACACGGCAGGTAGATATAAAAGACAAGTGTAAACTCAACCAAGTCCTGCCTGCTTTTGCTCTGAATAGGCACTGTAAAAATTAAATGTTTTCTGTACTTTTGTACGGTTTCAAAATCAATTGACCTAGTCAAGGTTGTAACACTCTGCAATTTACTTTTTGTTATAAAAAAAAGCCATAAAAAATTACATAAATAGTAATAATAAATTATTTACATTAATAGATCTGAAGATGTAAGATATTTCAGGCATTAAAAGTAAAAAAAAAAAAGATTTATTGCTGACCAATGACACTTATGAGTGGATTCCTTTTGGATCCTTGGTAAGTGTACAGTCAATTTTAAGGGTTAAAACAAATTGGCCATCTATTGAAAGTTAAATGTACATTTCATAAATAAATGCACTTGACCACAGGAGTTGAATGATTTTGGGTGCAGCGATAGGTCGTAACAAACCTGAATTACATTTTATATAATAGTTCCCTGTCCTTCCCCTTGACCCCTTATATCTCCCTTCAGACGTCCAAAGAGGATCTCTTGCAAGCGGACTTTGAAGGGGCTCTCAAATTCTTCAGAGTTCAGCTCCCCAAGCGCTACAGAGCTGCGGAGAATGCCCGAAGGCTGATGGAACAGGCCTGCAACATAAAGGTTTGAAATCTCTAAGTCTTTGCACTCACTGTTCTTCCTAGGCATGTATTGATTTCAACCCAGACAATGTTTAACTATTAATAAAGGAGAGGAGGGTTGCACATAATATTGGTATAGGTGCGTTCTGAACAGTTGACCATTTCATCAAAAACCTTTTGCAAACACTTGGTTGAGTTTTCATATTAACTAACAATTGGTCATTTTAGAGTACAAAAGAAGCATTATGTCGTTTTGACTTTTATTTGTCTTTTTTGAATATTCTGCCGTGTCATTGATCTGATTCCAATTTTATCTGATAAAATGTGGCTTTCATGGATGGTGGTTACAATTTTCGTACAGGCTGTTGATTGAAATTCCTTTACATGCCAGCACACAAGCATGTTATCATCCTCCTGTTGACTTTAATGAGGCTGCTGGCATTTAGGGAATTTACCGAGGTCACCAGAGACCCAAACTAGTACAGAATGTATCTAATGTGTGTATGTGTGTGTGTATTCGTGTATGTGTGTGTTAAGAGTGATAAAGGAAGGAAATAGTTGGCAGAAAAAGATGGAATTGATAACTACCTCCACCCTTTTTCCTGTCTCTTCTTAGTGACTCCAGTGTTCTCCTTGATCCTACAGTCGGTTTGATATTTTACATTTAAGGCATTTTTCTAGATGTTCCTTAGAAGCTTGTTGTTGTGCTTCTCTCAGTGCGGGACATTCTGCACTGTGTCAAGTTTATCTCTGGTGCTTTTAGTAGCATTTTGATTCTCTTATGCGATATTGAGCAATAAGAAGTATCGTGGTTGGCTTCAACACTGCATTTCATTACACAAGTATTAATAAATGCAGAAAAAAAAAGCACTATACTACTTCATACAGTACTTGTAGTTTATTCCTCTGTACTGCATGTATTGTGTACACACCTTTAAGCCTTCCTTTTTATCTATTTGGTTTGACAGTTTCCTGCAGTCATTATAGCACTGATGCACACATTAAACCTTCTGATGAATATGTTTGCCTGCGTGTTCGGCAACATTAATAGATTGCATGTAATGTTATTGAGCATTTTGTAAGGAAATATATCATATCTGTAAAGATATCATTAGCATATCAAACACATCGTTGTAGTTTGCACTCCTCAAAGTGCATTCTCTGAAATATCTGTCCTCTTAAAAGATCTTTTTTTAACAGTTTACTTTTAGACAGTTGACCCTTCCACTTTTAAAATACAATATTCCTTGTGGGCGAGCTCATATGGACCAAGTTGTTCAGAATGAGAGGCTGAGGAAAAAGGATACAAATGAGAAAAAATGTTTCTCTATCAAAAAAATCCATGCTCGCAAATTAAATGCAATGTTGTAGTTTCTTTGGCATGGTATATAGGGAATTTAATTGACAAATAGACTATCTACATTATTTCCAAACAAAACTAAGCTACAGCATTTTCTGGGTTATTGAAGAAATATATATATTGACATTTACATGCCCTCCAAAAGTATTGGAACAGTGAGTCCAATTTGTTTATTTTTGTTGTAGGCTGAAAACATTTGGGTTTGACATTAAAAGATGAATATGGGATAAGATATCAACATTTCAGCTTTTATTTCCTGGTATTTACATCTGGATCTGATACACAACTTAGAAGACAGCACCTTTTGTTTGAACCTACCCATTTTTCATGAGAGCTCAGTTTCACATTGGGTAGGATAGGTTTTGCCTGTGCAGAGTGCATTTAGAGGTGGAACCAACATGAAAAGCAGAGAGCTGTCTATGGGTGAAAAAGAAGCAATTGTGCATCTGAGAGAAGATGGACAATCAATCAGAGCCATTGTACAAACATTGGCCATAGCCAGTACAACCATTTGGAATGTTCTGAAGAAGAAAGAATCCACTGGTGCACTAAGCAACAGATGTCGAACAGGTAGACCAAGGAAAACATCAGGTGTTGATGACAGAAACATTGTGAGAGTCATAAAGAAAGACCCTTAAAAAATGGTTAGTGACAACAGCAACAACCTCCAGAGGGCAGGAGTGAAGGTATCACAATCTACTGTTGGCAGAAGACTTCATGAACAGAAGTACAGAGGCTACACCAGAAGATGCAAACCACTCATTAGCAAGAAGAATAGGAAAGCCAGGCTGGAATTTGCAAAAAAGATCAGCGATAAGTCTCAAAAATTCTGGGAACAAGTTTTATGGACTGATGAGACAAAGATGAACTTCTTCCAAAGTGATGGAAAGGTAAACATTTGGAGAAGGAAAAGCTCCTGATCCCAAACATAGCTCATCTGTGACACCTAATGTCATGGCTTGGGCTTGCATGGCTTCTTCTGGAACGTCATCTTCATTGATGATGTAAAACATGATGGCTGCAGTAAAATGAACTCAGAAGTCTACAAAAACATTTTGTCTGCTAATTTAAAGAAAGATGCTGATTGGGAGACCCTTCAACATGCAGCAAGATAACGAGCTAAAACAAGAAAGTAGTTGATCAGGGGAAAGAAGTGGAAGGTTTTAGATGAGCCAAGTCAGTCTTAAGACTTAAACCCAATAGAGCATGCATTTTACCGGCTGAATAAAGGGAGTAACCCCCAAAACAAACAACAACTGAAAGAGGCTGCGGTGAAAGCCTGGAAAAGCATCACAAAAGAAGAATGCAAAAGTTTGTTGATGTCAATGGCTCAGAGGCTTGATGCACTTATAGATTGTAAAGGATTTGCAACTAAATATTACATCTTATTCACTTTAATATATTTTAAGTTTATATGTACCAATATTTTTGCTCACCTAAAAATGTTTTGGTATGCTATCTTCTAAGTTGTGTATTAGATCCAGATGTAAATACCTGGAAATAAAAGCTGAAATGATGATCTCTTGTCTTGTATTCATCTTTTGATGTCAACCCAAATGTTTTCATCCATCCATCCATTTTCTACCGCTTATTCCCTTTTGGGGTCACGGGGGGCGCTGGCGCCTATCTCAGCTACAATCGGGCGGAAGGCGGGGTACACCCTGGACAAGTCGCCACCTCATCGCAGGGCCAACACAGATAGACAGACAACATTCACACTAATATTCACACACTAGGGCCAATTTAGTGTTGCCAATCAACCTATCCCCAGGTGCATGTCTTTGGAAGTGGGAGGAAGCCGGAGTACCCGGAGGGAACCCACGCATTCACGGGGAGAACATGCAAACTACACAGAAAGATCCTAAGCCTGGATTTGAACCCAGGACTGCAGGAACTTCGTATTGTGAGCCAGACGCACTAACCCCTCTGCCACCGTGAAGTTGGCCCTGCGATGAGGTGGCGACTTGTCCAGGGTGTACCCCGCCTTCCGCCCGATTGTAGCTGAGATAGGCGCCAGCGCCCCCGGTGACCCCAAAAAGGGAATAACCGGTAGAAAATGGATGGACATTTGGTTAATGAGCTCCCAAGCCCAGCCGATCTTTACCACAGATGTGTACTGCTGTTTGCAGGGCTATAGATTGCACTCACATGAAAGATTCCTTTAAAAGGGATGCACATTACATTACATTTTTAGATTCTTTGTTACACACATGCTGGAGTTGCATGAATTTAGGGAGATTGCGTGTCTTCCAGGAGGTTGCGTGTCTTGCCAGAACACCAGCTCAAATTTTGGAACACCTTGCAACGTGTGGTTAGATCGATATTTAGCTTTTTCGTTTTGCTATGAAAAAATAATTTTTGGGTGTTCTTTGGTATTTTCCAACTCAGGGAATGTGTTGAAGTCTTTGGGGTTAAAACCCCAATGATTTAAATGGGAGGCAATAGTAATTTTTGCTTTTGTTTGGTTATTGTGCACAAGCAACTTTACGTAGTGTTCAATACCACACATTGAATACAGTACTTTATATGATTTACATCAATAATAGCACATTCTAAATGTAATAAGATGAAATACAGCTTTATAAAAGTGTTTTATTGTGTTTACTTTAGTTACCGGCACTTGCTGTAAAATATTTTAAGTTCTATAATCTGTTGTCGAAGTACCAGATCAGGACTCAAAATTGGATCGGATCTGTGGCCAAAAAATTGGATCGGGATCGGAGACCAAAAATGTTCATTTGGGACATTGCGACTCATGGCTAATCTGAATTGAGGAAAAGACAATCGGATGAGTCAATCCTTGGGAAATCTAGACTTGGCAACACAATAGATAAGGCCGATATTGTGAAGGCGACAAGCCATAAAAATGGTAGTTTTGCCAAAGAAAATTTTCATCCAGGCCAAAAATTCTCATATCGTAAAGTTTCAATGACATAAATGGTAGTTTGCATTCACATTAGTGCCAACTAAGAGAACATTCAAACCCTTTATATCTCGTATTAAAAATATATTAATATTCAACGACCTAGTGAATTTGCAAAGAGCCAAAATTATGCGCAAAGCAAATTATAATTAGCTACTGAAAAATGTACAACAATTTGGAGAAATACAACCTCAGAGTAAAATGTATCGTAAAACATTTACAAATGTTTACATTTGTAAACATTTGTAAAACTGTTCAAACTGTGTACAAAGAAGAAGAATCATGGTAAACATTTTAAACTTATTGATTATCTTATTAATCTCTCACTATATGAAATATGACTTGCTCACTATTTACTGTATTTATTTGTTATAATTGTATTATTTATGGAGTAAATTGTGAACAAAATCAGAACAGGAAGTCAACAAAAGTGCTATTCATAGCACTTTTGTTGACTTCCTGTTCTGAATTTGTGAAAGGGGTAGTATAAAATAGGTTCTGCTTCTTCCTACTGCTTTTCAAACAAGTTGAAAATAGAAACTGGAAATTATGATGTATCATGTTGTAATTGTATGCATGTTCGAAATCAACTCAAACTATAAACTTTGTTGTAAGTGGCTATAGCTTTGCTTAACATCTTTGAATTTGACTTTGACTTTATTCGGACAAACAACACAATTAAAACACAACCAAGCAATTCATAGATTGTCACAATTTTCCAGTTCTACCCCCGTACTCGCCTTGTACAGTATATTTACCATAATGATTCCCCATTCATTCACTATCATATCCTCCCATTCATTTTCTAGGCCAGTATTTTTCAACCTTTTTTGAGCCAAGGCACATTTTTTTGCGTTGAAAAAATGCGCAGGCACACCACCAGCAGAAATCATTAAAATACGGAACTCAGGTGACAGTAAAAAGTTGTTGTCGCAATTGTTGGATATGACTTTAAAGCATAACCAAGCATGCATCACTATAGCTCTTGTCTCAAAGTAGGTGTACTGTCACCACCTGTCACATCACACCCTAACTTATTTGGAGTTTTTGCAATTTTCTGTGTGTAGTGTTTTACTTCTTGTCCTGTGCTCCTATCTTGGTGGATTTTTCTCTTTTTCTGGTATTTTCTTGGAGCAGTTTCATGTCTTCCTTTGAGCGATATTTCCCCAATCCATTTTGTTTTAGCAATCAAGAATATTTCAGTTGTTTTTATCCTTCTTTGTGGGGACGTTGTTGATTGTCATGACATGTTCGGATGTACATTGTCTTTGCTCCACAGTAAATCTTTGCTGCCGTCCAGCATTCAGTTTTTGTTTACTTTGCAGCCAGTTCCGTTTTAGTTTCGTTCTGCATAGCCTTCTCTACGCTTCAATTCCTTTTCTTAGGGGCACTCACCTTTTGTTTGTTTTTGGTTTAAGCATTCGATACCTTTTTACCTGCACCCTGCCTCCCGCTGTTTCCGACATCTACAAAGCAATTAGCTACCGGCTGCCACCTACTGATATGGAAGAGTATTACATGGTTCAACAACAACACATAATTTGCAGACTATAATTACTGGTTTGCAAAAAAATATTTTTAACCCAAATATCTGAAATTAGATATCTCCCACGGCACACTAGACTGTATCTCACGGCACAGTGGTTGAAAAGCACTGTTCTAGGCAATATAAGCAATCTGGTCGTAATCTCTCAAACAGTTCCAAGGTCAGACAAAAAGAATAAGATATATACAATAACACTAATACCTTAGACAACATTTATCTCTCCATCCGTATTTCTATGCATTACAATGATAGTATTTTTATAACTGTTTTTAAAGTTGTTTTCACTCATTTTCAAATAGTTGTAGTTGTGGTTTTATTTCACCCCACCAACAGAAATGCACTTAGTTTTAAGAGAACGCTGAATTGTTTTAAGTTATTTTCCTTCCTTAATCCATGCCTTCCCTCTATTTCCAAAAACAATTAAAATTTGTATACCGATATATTGTTTTGCTTTACAACCTATTGGTACAGTTTTAATTTTTACAAGAATATCTGACAGTAATTTTAAACTATTTTCTTTAAAAACAGCTCATAGGTGTAGAAGTCACTGTAACCCCCTTAATGCACGATTCTAATTGCTCTGTTTTGTAATGTGCATACTTTCTGTAGGGTGCATTTGTAAGCATTCCCCCACACCTCAACCCAATCTATTAAACACGGCAACACCAGTGAACAGTGCAGGATTTATAATGCCTTCTCATTTACAACATTTTGGACCCGCCCCAAAATGCCAACTGTTCTTGCCAGTTTAGAGCCTGTCTTTTTCTAGCTACGTTTGTGGTGAAGTGTAATGTGAGGGAATTTGTTCTGATATGCTTTTTCAATCGTTTAATCATTAATCATCGATTTCGCCTGTATGTTTATTTTGCGGTTACCAAAAAACATATACGGTATTTAGTTTTCTCCATATTGAGTGAGGTTGTTTTCCATCTTATCCGAAACAACGAGTTTGCACAACATTAAATGTAATTAGAGCACAATGGTTTTAATGAGCTGCTCCACCCATCTAACAGCAGCTAATCTGAGGGACTGTCTGAAACTGTTTAAAATCAAATCCTTAAATCAAAATAGTGACTTTATTGCATACTTTACTCAACTAAAACCAAATTGAGATCTTATGAAATATAGAATTCACCTCAAAACCGTCATGAGGAACATACAGGCAAACTAAGTGGAATTGCATTCAAAGCAGTTTTATTCACATTTGTTCGCAAAGTTACTGCAGAACGTTTGTTATTTTTGTCTTTTGTACAGTGGCGGCTGCTCTGTCTTTCAAGTAGGGTAAGCTCATGTTCAGCTATTTTTTAAACAGGAGTACAGTCTCCAACAACGGATGCGAGATGTTAAAAAAGAAAATGTCCCTTACAGGTGTATACAATTATCCATATCAACACGGAACAACTGCATGAAACTTAAAAAACACTCCGGCATTGGTTTATATTTCGAGGTAGCTGATTTGTTTATTTTGAGGGATTGAGCCTCAGAAAGTTAATCAAATCACGTAGAAGCTCTTCGTCCAGGCCTTCTCTACGATACTCTACCAATAGTCTGATGAAGCTTATGGTTTTTAGGCATTTTACTATAGTAGCAGTTAAAGCAGGTTACTTCTCGCACCCTTGTTTAGACAGTTAAATGTTACTTCAAACATTGGCTGTACTTTTCATCAACGGTTTGGCTCTAGCTGGAATAATTTTGTTCCCTATGGGGTGAAAATGGGTTCCAAATCAGAACAAATGAACAAGCGCCTGTAACGGCTTGTGTTTGGCCTTACAGTGCCCAGTGCACTTTTTGTAGAACAATCCTAAAAGTCCTTTCAGACACAATTTTGTTTTGTTACCACTCCACCTCCCTTAAACATGTTTTCTTCAGTCAACGTAGAAATCGGATCAGCTGAATTTCGTAAGCTGCTTAAAACAGCGAAAGAATTCACTGGCACCTTCGCTTGATAAGCACTAGAAGTATGGTGGCTTAGCCTTTCTGGGGATTATGGGAAGTATTTCAATTTCTCGGCCTCTTCGGTATCCTTTGGACTGAGGCTAGGGTGATGACTCTTGTAGAGTGCGTGGCAAAAGGACTCAAAAATTCAAAAATCAAATGCTGCACAACTTTTTATAAACTACCTATTAACCTTTTAATAAAATGTCATGACTCAGGCAAACTACAGGAAGGTGTGTGTATTTGTGCTTGTGTTATTCAGGTTTACCGATTTGTGCAGAAATAGGATGACGTAGATTTTAGATTGTATCAAAAACACATTGGTGGAGATGGGCCATTGTATCGAATCTGTGCCATTTGTTGTAACTCTCAAAATAAATCTAAATTATATTCTTTGTACAACTTTAAACCAGATAATACACTGAAAATATGTGATTTTTTTTTTTGGTAACTAGAGTGAGTTTTTATCATAGAACAAGAAAATACATTAAATAAAGCCACATTTTATTTGTGCTCATCGCATGTTGACACAGTGATTCAACAGAGAAAAAATACATTAAAACAATTATTTATGTTACAAAACTATGATGAAATACATCATCTATATTTAGATCATCTATATGAAAATGTGTAATAGCAACCGGACTGAGACAAAACCCAGTGACAAAACTTAAGTGTGAATTTTGGCGAATTTGTTTTTGTTTAGTTTTTTTGTATGTAAAAAACATATATATATACACATATATATATATATATATATATATATATATATATATATATATATATATATATATATATATATATATATATATATATATATAGGCGCCAGCGCCCCCCGTGTCCCCGAAAGGGAATAAGCGGTAGAAAATGGATGGATATATATATATCAGGGGTCGGCAACCCGCGGCTCCGGAGCTGCATGTGGCTCTTTAGCGCCGCCCTAGTGGCTCTCTGGAGCTTTTTCAAAAATATATGAAAAATGGAAATAGGGAAAAAAACATATTTTTTGTTTTAATTTGGTTTCTGTAGGAGGACAAACATGACATAAACCTCCCTAATTGTTATAAAGCACACTGTTTATATTAAACATGCTTCACTGTTTCGAGTATTTGGCGAGCGCCGTTTTGTCCTACTAATTTTGGCGGTCCTTGAACTCACCGTAGTTTGTTTACATGCATAACTATCTCCGACTTTCTCAGACGTGATTTATGCCACTTCTTTTTCTGTCTGACTTTGTCCACCAAACTTATAACAATGCGCATGAATGCACAAAGGTTAGTTTTCTTGATGTTATTGACTTATGTAGAGTGCTAATCAGACATATTGGTCACTGCTTGACTGTAAGCTAATCGATGCTAACATGCTATTTAGGCTAGCTGTATGTACATATTGCATCATTATGCCTCATGTGTAGCTATATTTGAGCTCATTTGGTTTCCTTTAAGTCCTCATAATTCAATTTATATCTCATGACATAACTTAGAAATACAATAGGGTAATACGACTTTTAAATTTTTGCGGCTCCAGACAGATTTGTTTTTGTATTTTTGGTCCAATATGGCTCTTTCAACATTTTGGGTTGCCGAAAAATGGGTACATTATATTTTTTCTATTGTTTTGTGTGATTTGATTTCATCTTTTAAATTATATTGATTAAACATGCAAACAGATCAATGTGCAGAACACTTTGTTTTGTAAAAGGAAAAAAAACACAGTTAACTTGATCATGCATTTATACATTGTGTTTCCTGGCAAGGCAAAACTATTCTTCTGAATAATTGTTTCAATGTATCATGTTATTTTGGTAAATCATTCATGCAACCTAGTTTGTTAGTCTTTCTGCATTGATTGTAGTAAAGTCAGCTTTCTTCTCGGTGTGTGGAAAACATTCACTCATAGATGAATTACCATGTTTCGACCATTTGAAAAAATGCACAAAAGGTTTTAATGATTATGACTGCCGTCAGTATAAATGTTGCAACAATGACTTGTTTGAAGGAGTTAAATGAAAATACATACAGTAGTTCAGTATGAAGACTTTTAAAATGACTTAAATTCATCAGTGGAATGAGTTGAGGCATCCCCATGGATACTTGTACCTGTTCTCAGGTCGTTCATTTGCAGCAGCTAACTTGGGAGGAGCTTGTTGCTTTCTCCTGTAAGAGCAGGTTGTTTTGGCATCATGTCTGACTGCAATGATGCGTCACTTCCTTGATTTTACTGATGAAATGAAGTGCAGTAGGGAACATCAAGTCATTGCACTTGACAACTTCCCTCTTATGTAATGTTAGTATATGTGTAATCAAGACCTTTCAATAACCTAAATGCAAATGATGAAGAATTTGTGGGGGAAAAATCAATCAAAAATTTAAGACAACAATAAAGTGGCGAAGAAGAAAAAGCAAAGTCATCATCTTCCTTTCTTCATGCACTGCTAGTGTTACAGGAGAGAGGGTTGAGAAACAAACAGGTGTGTTGTACTGTTCGCTCACTTCCCCTGCCCCCGTCTTCTTAGTAGGCGGGGCTCAACTCCTGAGAGACTGTTGAAAGTAGCCAGTTGCCTTCTCTCCTATCAGAGAGAAGTGCTTTGCTGTCAGCCGCACTCCTCTCCTCTCTCTCTCTCAGTCACCGTTTCTTCCTCAACTTTGTTCATTTCTCCTCCTCTTCCTCCTCGCTGCTGCTGCTGCTGCTGCTATAAATTGAGTAGGAGTCAAGATGATGCAGGAAGTGTCCATCGTGGTGGCATATGATGCCCATGTAGTTGAGCGGCCGGGTGAAGAGGACACCTTAGCACGTTTGGTTGCTCACTCCAGACCTCTAAGAGCTCCTAGACCTGTGGTACGTCTGTTCTGTTGTGGTTGTATTTATGCATTTTGAATTGTGTTGCAAACTTATGACCGTTTTAGTTCAGGGTATACATTTTTGTTCACTTTGCATCAGTTGTCATTGTTTTATTTTAAACTATTGAAGCCATGAAGTAATGGAAACTACTTCTACTGCTATTGTTGCAATCTCGTGTGTATGTGTAGATGTACTATTGTCCTATTGATGTTTGTGGCAGCAAACTTTTTCAATCAGTCCATTTTACCGTAGCTGTTGGTTTGTTTCAATTCCTTATATGAATTTGGAATCAATAGAGACCTTGTGTGTGTGGAAGCTGGTTTATTTGCCTCATGTGGCTAATTGAGTCCCATGGCCTAGTTTTCCTGGGATGTCCAGTTGCCTTTGTCCTTATTTCAATATTCAAACTCTTCTGAACTGCCATAGCCGGCCGGGGGCCTCATCACACATACCCATACACACACATTTTATAATTATAATACCCAGTATGGCACCAGAGCTAAAGTATGTGATCACCTGCGGTTCAACTGAAGGCATCCATTTCTAAACGTGGGTCGGGTACCATCTCCTGCAGCACCAAATATTTAATCACATTTCCTGAGTCAGTGTGGTGCTGAATGAAAAAGTTGTGTAATTTTGGAATGAGGCTGGCCATTGTATTGGCTGCTTTGAGTCAGAATTATGTGTATGTTTTAAGTAACACTGTGTGTTGTTGAAGTGACCCTGCTTACTTTCTAGTTGTAACTTAGTATAAAGGTGACTACAACTGTAAGTATGTTACTGACTGAGGTTTGAGATTTGATGCAAGAACCAACTAGTCATTTGTGGGAAACGTCTTTTAGGGGTACCTGGGATTCGAATTGTAAAATATGATTTAAAACTGTTAAAATAGACAAGAATCTGTTGACTATGTTCGTACGGTTCAGTGTGTGAATGTACTCCAAGATCAAATGGGGGGACTATCACCTGCCTGAGTGGTTTTGGTCCAGCTGCCTGTGGGCTCAAGTCTTGAGTGAGGCAAGTGTTAATGCCGACCACACTAACGAACCAATAATTGGATATGACATCACTGAATACCAGGCGATGCATTGCAACGGCCCATAGAACGCAGAGTCAAAATCATCAAAAATAAAACTTAAATGTAACCCCAGAAGCAGAAGTTAAACATTCATGGTTCTAGTAAGCAAATGGGTCGTGTTGATTATTACAGTTCGATGAAGTTTGAAGACGTCGTTAAAAATACCATCTCCATGTAGCACCTGTAGTATCTCTAGGAACTTTTTTATATCTAATATATCGTCTTTGTTACATCTGACCGAGGAAAAAACATGCGCTAGAAACAAAAGTCAGAGGAATGTATCTTACCCGGAAATAAGGATTGGGTTCCGAATGTGTTACTTTTGTGAATATGGTCTGAGTTCCGTCGGTATTACGGAATACCGATTCACATTAAATAAAACATTAATTTAAATACTTGGGTTGCAAGTGGCATCGCATCCTGCAAGCTCTTGGCAGGCAAACATCGTACTTCCTCTAGAAAATGTAAGAATCCCGTGCCAACAAAGCAAGCATGCCTAATAGAAAGTGATGGTAAATGAACTTCCACTTTTCAAGCTAGCACAATGCTAACTTTCATTATACAGTATGATATATCCTGATTAGCATTGGTGATTTTGCATGCTGATTTTGCCACCTACAATTGTGGCAACCAAGGATAACTTAATTATCTTATAGTCAAACAGTTAGTGTACGATAAATTGCTGTTAGTACAATACTTACTGGCAAACTCTTTGTATGGTTTAACAAAAGACAAGACGGGCACATCAACTTTATGCCAGTGGACTATTTCCTGGCTACAACATCACACTTACAACAATCTGAAATTAATACATATTGGCAAATGAGAAAACAAGATGTAACAATTTGACAATCTTAAATGTTAATAAAAACATTTTATTCTTACACAGATTAATATTTATTACCACACTTGGGATTCAAATGGGAAAAATACCAATCCCGACCAAGAAGACATTATGGTGCTTTGGACGCCTGATAGTGTTAAACAATGTACACGTCACATATGCCATGTACATTGTGCAACGTAAAAGCAAATGTGAAGTGTGAATGTAAACCACATCGCACTACTGTACGTGACAAAAAATTATTTTGTTTCACAATGTAAAACACTTTCAGTTTGTATAGAAAAAGCACTATATACATATCGTTCACTTCACTCACTTCACTGTAGTAATACTGCCTGAGACTGAGCAAATCATTGGCCATGATACTGAACAACACACCGATTGATCTAATGTAGTGGCCAATTGCTTGGATTTACAGGAGTCCATGTCCGACTCATTAAATATGTGTGCTGGTCAAGTAGCATCTGTTCTCGATGGGTACTTAGCGTCATTTAGCCTTTCTCGAAGAAAACGCCCTATGCTTGCGTTGTTTTCGGCTGTACGAACAGATTAAATTGCGAAAAGGATAAACATTTCTTCAGAGTTCCTCAAGATATAGTCAAGTAGGGCGGAGGAACCCAAGGTTTAATGGAAGCAACAAGAAAAGTGGCTCGCACTCCAGTTCAGGGGAGCAGAGTCGAAGAACACACACGTTTGCAGTAACCACTTCGTTAAGTTTGTTTGATATATTTGTAATATATTTTTCTCATTTAGTATTTCCCATTGAAGTATTATTTTAATGTTGTTTATATTTTGATTTTTAACAGACAGAAAATAGAAAGTCAGTGTAAATGATACTTTGTCAGGAAAGGTACTTTTATGTCTCCCCTCTTGTTTACTTTGTACACAAATGTTTTCAGAGAACATTTGACAACAGGACAAAAATCAAATATGGTGATTGATTGATTGATACTTTTATTAGTAGATTGCACAGTACAGTACATATTCCGTACAATTGACCACTAAATGGTAAGACCCGAATAAGTTTTTCAACTTGTTTAACTCGGGGTCCAGGTTAATCAATTCATGGTAATGATAAAGTAATTCGTTTTTTAAATAGATATGCAGTCACGGGTGCTGTATTGTCGCAGTTTTAGTTTGTTTACCTGGACACGTACTCGCAAGGCGCAAAGTTGAATCATGAAATGTAACCTTACTCGAGCAAAATGGATGCATATTTATCCAGGAGAGTCTTGATACCGATCCTTGACCAGGCCGCACACAAAGAAGTTGTAGGTATCCATGCTTTTCCAAGTTTTCATCTGTTTTGTCACATAGACTGACGTCTGGAGCACAAAATAGTTTGATATGTCTGGGAAGTCATATCAAACTACAAACAGATTATCCTTGAATTGATTAACGTGGACCCTGACTTAAACAAGTTGAAAAACGTATTTGGGTGTTACCCTGAATTGATTAACGTGGACCCCGACTTAAACAAGTTGAAAAACTTATTCGGGTGTTACCATTTAGTGGTCAATTGTACGGAATATGTACTGAACTGTGCAATCTACTAATAAAAGTATCAATCAATCAATCAAACCATAGTGGTCAATTGTACGGAATATGTAGTGTACTGTGCAATATACTAATAAAAGTTTCATTCAATCAATCAATGTCCTTGATATCACTCGACAAATCCTTTTTGATTAAGCGTAGGGATCTATTCCAATGCATAGTTATGTATATGTTTTTGCTCATGTCTGCTTTTTGCAGGACGATCTAGGCCCGTTGTGTAATGTGCAGTTCGACCTAATTTGTTTGGTGTGTAAATTTAGATTGGATAGTATTTTAAAGTGAGAAGTGTATTTTTTACATTAGCAATATCGTTGTGCACAAATATGAGTAAAGTCTTGGAAGCCTTGGAACTAAACTTGTTTTGATCTTGAAACAAAGTGGAATTATTCATTGTGCAAACCTGAAAATTTAATAGGAAAACCATCCCATTCAAAACTGGCTTTTTAAAATGAGACTAAACAGTGTCTGTAATTGCAGGGTAGTTTATTTAAATGGTGAACTAATTTATTTTGAAGTCTTTAAGGTAAGGCAAGGTGGCCGCCCCCTGCCTCGACAGGAAAGTTTTATTTCTGAAAATAATAATAATACAAAATGTGGTGATGAATAAAATGTGATTTGTGTTTGTTTCTGAAGATGGTTTATTGTAGATTGATGTTACACCAAAGAAGTAAAGCATTTTTTCCTTGCTAATGCTGTTACGTTGTGCATGCTCGCTAAACCTGTTTGTGTGATCTTATTCAACAAAACCACAAGTTGTTGGGAAGTAGCTGCTTGAGTCGTTATGCATTTTATGAAACATTATCCATTGATAAGTGCATCATATTTATCCCACAAAAGGGATTACCTGTAAGTGCATTTATATGGAGTGAATTGTTTTTCACAGCTCTCCGGTCTCTGGTTAGAATAAATGATGTGCCAAAATAACTGTAATAGACAGGTGAAATACTTTGATATGATGTATTTTTAGGAACCTCTTTTATTACAGATTTATGAAAAGCCATTCATGCCCGGCAGCTTCTCTGTGTGTATTCAAAGGAAAACAAAGATCAACTAAATTGTTGTGTGTGGCAAGCTTTTTGGCCTGTTTGAACACACTAAGCTGCCTTTTCTTCCTACACAGATAACAACAAAATGAGTCTGAATACTCTTATCTTTTCAGAAAATGTGTGTTGGACAGATTTCAACGTCACAGTCATTCACCTTTAGTAGGTACTCCAACCGAAAGGTCACTGTGAAAAGGAACAGACGTGCGGGTGCGGGGGGAACGCCTTCTGTTAACCTCAACTGAAACAGTACTACATAATAAAAGCTAAATAAAATAGTTATATTGTAATTGCACCTCCAGGAAATGTATATTATGATTATATACGTCTCTTATTGTTAGTGATGATACAGTATTTCACATTGGGTTTTTTATTGATTTGTGTTGCATTGAAGGTTGTCTATAAAGCTTTTGCTGCCCTTTCGGTTGGGTCATTTTTGAAAAGGTTTTATGATCTCATTGAGGATTCCTCTAGACCAAAGATTCTCAAACTGTGGTACATGTACCACGAATGGTACGCCAAATAATCACTTGATTAAAGTACAGTGTTTTTTTCCTATATTCACACACAGTGTTACTTGTTAAATAAAACCTCTGCCTTGTTTTTAATGAATAGTTAGGACTACAACGCTACCGCATTTTAATGATGGTCATTATAGTGGTACTTGGAGAGGCTCGTTTTTTTCTTAGGTGGTACTTGGTGAAAAAAGTTAGAGAACCACTGCTCCTACTAAATTGTTTTGGGGGCCACATTCCCAGAAAGCTAAGGACCTAGGGGCACAGACTCCCTTCACTTTAATTCCTATTTTGTATATTCTGTCCTGTAGGTAGGTATTGGATTTTGGTTTATTTATTGTGATACAATTATTGTTATTGAGTTACAGGAGCGCTTCACTGTTTTTAAGAACTTTCTGCAAAAACATGAGTGTCTCACAGTTAGTTTTTTAACTGAACTTGAGGGCCACCAGTTGAATAGCCCAAATTATGAAAAATAGAAGACAAAAAATAGAATCTTGAGAAACATCACTGGTATAACTAAAGAACTTGAACAAATGACTACTGACTGTATCTGAAGTAAACAAGCTACAGCAACTCGTTACATAAATCTCATTACGAGAAAACATATGTAACTAACTGCCCAAAAGGAGAGGACTTAAAAGGGGTGCCTTGAGGAACACCTCCATTATTTAAATCACAAGTTTGCACCCCAACGTGTTGTTTGATAGCAAATTTAAAAGGGTAATGAAAGGATGTGCCAATGTGTTCACAGTGCTCCAGGGTTCTCTATATAACAGGAGCGCTCTAGTGTCTTTAGGAATTTGCGGCAAAATGTTTGTCTCGGAGCTGAACCTGAACCTGGGTAATGTGTAATTTCCGTCAGTTAAATAACCCTGGTCTAGATAAACTGATAAATAAGTAATTTTTATTATGGTGTTTGTTAATCAACATGTTTATTTTAGGTTGATGTAGAACTGCAGCTCTCAGTGAGTCAGGTGCTTAACTTGTTAAAATAAACAAGATGCAGACACATAGTAACGGTTGTTACTATTGGAGATGGTGTTGTTTCCACACAGGGGAGATCAAATTACTGCCCACTTGAAGCAGACACACACATACATATACTTCAATGTCTGTGAGGCTTTGGGCTTCTCAAATGTATTTTCTTGCTTATTTTTTTGTTATAATGTACAGTATCATTATTTAGTCGTTTGTATCTATCGTATTATATCCCATATAGGGCAACCGTTTACATATGTATTAAGTTTAGTTTTGTAATTGTGCATAGTCTATTTGAATTGACAAAATGGATGTTGCAAGAGTGAAGACTTGAAACTGTGCTGCATAAACCACAAAAAACCCACAGAGTTGTCAGAAGTGTCAGGTTGTTTAAATTCTTACAGTGTAGTAGTTTCTTTATACACAATAAACCATGACACTATTGCTTCTTGTAACGGTTCTCACCTAAAGATTGAAGACTAAAGGTTATGGTAATCATTATTTTAGATGTGTACCGTCCAATTTTGATATTGGATATCGGTCCTTCAATAAGTACACATGGTTGTTTTTTTTTGCATTTAAGTGAAGTCTTTTCCACAAGTTAAACATGTTAGGCTATAGGCCTCTTAGAGCTAGGGGTTACACAAAGGCTAAGCACACGATTGCACACAAGCTATACATATGTAGTAAGTGTCCTCAATTGAACATTATTGCGTTTGAAATTACCACATTTATCAATAGAAACAATATTTTAATTATATTGTTGCATATTACTTACAGATAAAATGTCTCCAAGGCAGAAGTGTGTTAGAATATGTTGGACATCATGCAACTTACTCCTTCATAAGCATAATTTAATAAATTATTGTGGCCTTGAGGTGAAAAGACTATTCCCACTCCACTTCAACCTAATTAAAGACAACATAAGTCCATTCCAGACGGTTAAGAATAAATAGGTCGATGTTTTTCAAACGTACCATTGTTCTGTGTTTGCATTTCAGTACGTATATGTATGTGTATATATATATATATATATATTTATATATGTGTGTATATATATATATATATATATATATACATGTATATATGTATATATATATTTGTGTGTATATATATAATTATATATATGTGTGTATATATATAAATATATATGTGTATATATATTTTTGTATATACAAACCCCGTTTCCATATGAGTTGGGAAATTGTGTTAGATGTAAATATAAACGGAATACATCCATCCATCCATCCATCATCTTCCGCTTATCCGAGGTCGGGTCGCGGAGGCAACAGCCTAAGCAGGGAAACCCAGACTTCCCTCTCCCCAGCCACTTCGTCTAGCTCTTCCCGGGGGATCCCGAGGCGTTCCCAGGCCAGCCGGGAGACATAGTCTTCCCAACGTGTCCTGGGTCTTCCCCGTGGCCTCCTACCGGTTGGACGTGCCCTAAACACCTCCCTAGGGAGGCGTTCGGGTGGCATCCTGACCAGATGCCCGAACCACCTCATCTGGCTCCTCTCGATGTGAAGGAGCAGCGGCTTTACTTTGAGTTCCTCCCGGATTGCAGAGCTTCTCACCCTATCTCTAAGGGAGAGCCCCGCCACACGGCGGAGGAAACTCATTTCGGCCGCTTGTACCCGTGATCTTATCCTTTCGGTCATGACCCAAAGCTCATGACCATAGGTGAGGATGGGAACGTAGATCGACCGGTAAATTGAGAGCTTTGCCTTCCGGCTCAGCTCCTTCTTCACCACAACGGACCGGTACAACGTCCGCATTACTGAAGACGCCGCACCGATCCGCCTGTCGATCTCCCGATCCACTCTTCCCTCACTCGTGAACAAGACTCCTAGGTACTTGAACTCCTCCACTTGGGGCATGGTCTCCTCCCCAACCCGGAGATGGCACTCCACCCTTTTCCGGGCGAGAACCATGGACTCGGACTTGGAGGTGCTGATTCTCATTCCGGTCGCTTCACACTCGGCTGCGAACCGATCCAGCGAGAGCTGAAGATCCCGGTCAGATGAAGCCATCAGGACCACATCATCTGCAAAAAGCAGAGACCTAATCCTGCGGTTACCAAACCGCAACCCCTCAACGCCTTGACTGCGCCTAGAAATTCTGTCCATAAAAGTTATGAACAGAATCGGTGACAAAGGACAGTCTTATTGCGGCGGTCCGTTCCCTGTACGATCAGTGCCAGAGCTTGGTCCGCATTGCCGGCAGTAAGTCGAACACATTTCCAGTGAGGGTTGGACTCCGCCAAGGCTGTCCTTTGTCACCGATAAACGGAATACAATGATTTGCAAATCAATTTAAACCCATATTCAGTTGAATATGCTACAAAGACAACATATTTGATGTCAAAACTGATAAACTTTTTTTTTTTTTTGCAAATAATCATTAACTTTAGAATTTGATGCCAGCAACACGTGACAAAGAAGTTGGGTAAGGTTGCAATAAATACTGATAAAGTTTAGGAATGCTCATCAAACACTTATTTGGAACATCCCACAGGTGTGCAGGCTAGTTGGGAACAGGTGGGTGCCATGATTGGGTATGAAAGCAGCTTCCATGAAATACTAAGTATTTCACAAACAAGGATGGGGTAAGGGTCACCAATTTGTAAGCAAAATGTCAAACAGTTTTAGAACAACATTTCTCAACGAGCAATTGCAAGGAATTTAGGGATTTTACCATCTACGGTCCGTAAAATCATCAAAATGTTCAGAGAATCTGGAGAAATCACTGCATGTAAGCGATGATATTACGAACCTTTGATCCCTCAAGCGGTACTGTATCAAAAACCGACATTAGTGTATAAAGAATATCACCACATGGGCTCAGGAACACTTCATAAAACTACTGTCAGTAACCACAGTTGGTCGCTACATCTGTAAGTGCAAGTCAAAACTCTACTATGCAAAGCGAAAACCATTTATCAACAACACCCAGGAACGCCGCCGGCTTCGCTGGGCCCGAGCTCATCTAAGATGGACTGATGCAAAATGGAAAAGTGTTCTGTGGTCTGACAGATTTATATATATATGTATATATATATATGTATATATATATATATATATATATATATATATATATATATATATATATATATATATATATATATACATATATATATGTATATGTATATGTATATATATATATATATATATTTTTTTTACTTATTTATTTTTTATTTTTTCCTTGTGCACTAATTGACTGAAAGAGCGCGCACTTGCCGCGCACTCACCCGACACTGCGGCGCAAGCGTGATATCACGTTAGCTAGTAGACCCTGAGAGTAACAAGCGGTAGAAAAAGATTTTGAAAAAATAATAATATTAAAAATAAAAATGTTTCTTTTGTTGTTTTGTTTTTAAACTTGAGACGTCCCGCAGGCCGGATTTTTGACACTGGCGGGACGTATCCGGCCCATGGGCCGTAGTTTGGGGACCCCTGGCCTAGACAGAGGTGTGAAACAAAGATCTGCACTGCATGAGTATTCCGATAAATTAAGTTGTAGTCTCACAATATATATTCTTGAAAACCAGCATCCTCTGCTGTGGACATTTTTGTTGGTCCATTTTCTTTTATCAATATATATTTGTGTTATGCAAAACACAAATGTCCACTGCAGGGGACAGTGACTGTAGTCACATGTGGATGGCTTTCTTCAAAAATCATACTAATCAAATTAATCTCACTGAGTTCTAAAACAGATATGTACATTCTCTTTAAAATACAGTTTTCTCATCTTCTCCTTGCAAGTTATATTAATATTGTTTTAAATATGTTATCAATTCTGCAACTGTGATTTTAGGTCCCAACCAAGAAACTGAAGAAGTTTGAGAAGGAATATCAGACGCTGAGAGAGAGTCAGCTCCAGCAAGAAGATCCCATTGACCGATACCAGGTACAAAATACATCTTTTCTAAGGTCCAGGGGCTTTGTACTGAAAATTGTGCGTGGAACTGGCCGTTAAAAATTTCGTAAACACAAACCTAAAAATGTACGTACAAACCTAAAAAAATCTGATTTATAAAAGCTTGCTGCGCATACTTCACATTGTAAATCCCAACTGCAGTGAAATGTGTGCAAAAGAGTTTGTCACACTACTTTTTTTCTGAAATCCTCACAAACTGTACTAACAACTTTGTGCCCTGTTTGCTACAGTTAACAGATTAACTACTCCTGCAGTATCACTTTCCTAAGAATTAATGTATACATTAAATTGCAAAGGGTTTGAAATGTTTCATGATGAAGTTCACGGCATTAAAAATTGCCACAGTACTGAACAACTATCGGCCTATATCACACCTGCCATTTTTAGGCAAAGTTCTAGAATACCACAGCACTGAAACAGCTCACCATCAAGGTGAGAAACAATATCCGCCTGAACACAGACGCAGGAGATGTCTCAGTCTTGGTTCTGCTGGACCTGAGTGCTGTCTTTGACATGGTTGACCATACTATCTTATTACAGAGGTTAGAAAACCAGATGGAAACATCTGGTTCTGCTTTTAACTAGTCCAAAGTATGCCCTAACTTGAACAGGACATCAGTGTTGAAATTAGTAACTGTGTCTCTGACCAAATGGCTACGACCTATGGGGTTCTTCACGGCTCAATTCTGGGACACATGTTGTTACTTGTACATGCTGCCACTAGACCAGCTAATAATCAACTTTAATGTGTTATACCACAAATATACTGATGACACTCAGATCTAAGTGTCACTGACGGCAGGTGAACGTTGGCCTGTTGATGCACTTTGTCGCTGCATCAAACAAATCAATGTGTGAATGCTGAACAATTTATTAATCCAAACTCAGACAAAACTGAAATCAGAATCTGTATTAAAGGCCTACTGAAACCCACTACTACCGACCACATAGTCTGATAGTTTATATATCAATGATGAAATATTAACATTGCAACACATGCCAATACGGCCGGGTTAGTTTACTAAATTGCAATTTAAAATTTCGCGCGAAGTATCCTGTTGAAAACGTCGCGGTATGATGACGCTTGCGCGTGATGTCACGGATTGTAGCGGACATTTTGATCCAGCACCGATCAAAGCTATTGGTCGTCTGCTTTAATCGCATAATTACACAGTATTCTGGACATCTGTGTTGCTGAGTCTTTTGCAATTTGTTCAATTAATAATGGAGACGTCAAAGAAGAAAGATGTATGTGAGAAGCAGTGTATTGCGGGCGCCTTTAGCAACACAAACACAGCCAGTGTTTCCTTGTTTACATTCCCGAAAGCTGATGGTGAAGCTTTACTATGGAACAGAGTGGTCAAGCGAACATGGTTCCTTACCACATGTCAAACGGCAGGTTTCAGTGAGAAAATGGTGGTATTAAGTCGGCTTTTACCGTGGTTATGATCGGAGAGCTTGCGTCATTCCTCATGCACCTGTCAAAGAGGCAGCTGCGGACTCTCCTGCCTCCTCCCACTGGCCGCCCCCAAACGTGGGATGCTTCCACCGGCGAGGAGGGGGAAAAAAAAATCTCAGCCCGGCCCCAACGGCTGCCTTCGCTTCGCCTCGTCGAGAAACGTAGCTTCCCTTAGAGACACTGGCAGTCACCACACCTGTATCCACACCCCTCCGACTTTAAGGTACGACCATATAATCTCACTAAAACACTAGTAACACAATAAGCAGATAAGGGATTTTCCAGAATTATCTTAGTAAATGTGTCTAATAACATCCCACTGACCTCGTCTTTTTTTTTCTAGTCTTTCACTCTCACTTTTCTCATCCAAGAATCTTTCATCTTCGCTCAAATTAATGGGGAAATTTTCACTTTCTCGGTCCAAATCGCTATCGCTGCTGGTGCCCATGATTGTAAACAATGTGAGGATGTGAGGAGCTCCACAACCTGTGACATCACGCGCACATCGTCTGCTACTTCCTGTACAGGCAAGGCTTTTTTATTAGCGACCAAAAGTTGCAAACTTTATCGTTGATGTTTTCTAATAAATCCTTTCAGCAAAAATATGGCAATATCGCGAAATGATCAAGTATGACACATAGAATAGACCTGCTATCCCAGTTTAAATAAGAAAATCTCATTTCAGTAGGCCTTTAATGGCCAGGCAAAGAAGAATTGGTGGAATTCACATTTGGTACAGCTTTGATAACTCACGTCTACTGTGGAGTTACAAACAAACATACAACACGCAACAACAAAAAGCATTCCATATGTTCAAAATTATTGTGATCAGACATAATTTTAAACATATTTATTTGGGAAAACAAGATGAACTCAATCAATTTACTAAAAGGCATTCGAGTTAGTATGCGGCGTTGTTATTCTGAGGTTCTATTGAGTGTCCTTATGGCAGAGGGGATGAAACTGTTAATCTTGTAGACTTGGCTGGCAGTGCTCTGTAGTGCCTCTCTGAGGGCATGAGAGTGAACAGCAAGTGTATTGGATGGGAAGGGTCAAAGGTGAGCTCATGGACTTTTTGAGTGATGCTGCGTCGGTGTAGTGTGTCTATGGAAGGGAGCAGTTGACCTGTAATACAGCTGAATTTATCAACGATGTGCGCTGATATGGGTTTTTTGCGTGAATGTGAGACCAAATTACCAAACCAAACCAAACCGTTATTGAGAAAGTGAGCATATGATCATTGTCTGTGGCCCACTAAAGGAAAAATAAACTACTATTAGTCACCTTGATACCCTCTCCCTGAAACCTAATAATGAAGTTAGAAATCGAGGAGTAATAATGGACTCAGACTTGAACTTTAACAGCCACAGTAAGTGAACAACATTAGCAGCTTTTTACCATCTAAAAACGTTGTCGCTTAAAAACGTTAATAATGTCTAAATCAGACTTAAAACGACTTATCCATGCCTTTGTCTCCAGCAGGCTAGGTTACTGTAATGGCCTTCTCACTGGGCTTTCTAAACTAGCTGTAAAGCAGGGGTCACCAACCTTTTTGAAACCAAGAGCTACTTCTTGAGTACTGATTAATACGAAGGGCTACCAGTTTCATACACACTTAAATAAATTGCCAGAAATAGCCAATTTGCTCAATTTACCTTTAATAAATAAATCTATATATATATAAAAAAAACGGGTATTTCTTTCTGTCATTCCGTCGTACATTTTTTTTCCTTTTGCAGAAAGTTTTTTGTAGGGAATAAATGATGAAAAAAACAGTTAATTGAACGGTTTAAAAGAGGAGAAAACAAGAAAAAAATGAAAATTTAATTTTGAAATATAGTTTATCTTCAACTTCGACTCTTTAAAATTCAAAATTCAACCGAAAAAAATGAAGAGATAAACTAGCTAATTCGAATGTTTTTGAAAAAATTTAAAAAAGAATTTATGGAATATCATTAGTAATTTTTCCTGATTAAGGTTAATTTAAAAATTTTGATGACATGTTTTAAATAGGTTAAAACCCAATCTGTACTTTGTTAGAATATATAACAAATTGGACCAAGCTATATGTCTAACAAAGACAAATCAATATTTCTTCCAGATTTTCCAGAAAGAAAATTTTAAAAGAAATTCAAAAGACTTTGAAATAAGATTTAAATTTGATTCTACAGATTTTGTAGATTTGCCAGAATATTCTTTTTTTATTTTAATCATAATAAGTTTGAAGAAATATTTTACAAATATTATTCGTCGAAAAAACAGAAGCTTATAAAAAGAATTCAATTAAAATGTATTTATTATTCTTTAAAATAAAAAAACATTTTTACTTGAACACTGATTTAAATTGTCAGGAAAAAAGAGGAAGGAATTTAAAAGGTAAAAAGGTATGTGTTTAAAAATCCTAAAATAATTTTTAAGATTGTATTTTTTATCTGAAATTGTCTTTCTGAAAGTTATAAGAAGCAAAGTAAAAAAATAAATTAATTTATTCAAAAAAGTGAAGACCAAGTCTTTAAGATTTTCTATTTGAGTTTTGTCTCTCTTCGAATTAAAAATGTCGAGCAAAGCGAGACCAGCTTGCTAGTAAATAAATACAATTTTAAAAATAGAGGCAGCTCACTGGTAAGTGCTGCTATTTGAACTGTTTTTAGAACAGGCCAGCGGGCGACTCATCTGGTCCTTACGGGCTAACTGGTGCCCGCGGGCACCACGTTGGTGATCCCTGCTGTAAAGCAACTGCAGTACATCCAGAATGCTGCTGCTCGAGTCCTGACTAGAACCAGGAAATGCAACTAAATTAGCTAGCTTGCTGTTGCTCAGTGAATAGACTTTCAACAAAGCTCTGCTTGTGTCCAAGTCTTGTCATGGTCTTGTTCCAAAGTACATCTCTGACATGTTAGTACCACATGAACCATCCCGGCCTCTGAGAACCTCAGGGAGTGTTCTGATGCTGGTGCCCAAAGTCCAGACAAATCATGATGAGGTTGCGTTTCAGTTTCATCCTCCTAAAATCTTGAATAGTCTTCCAGAAGATGTGAGACATGCCTCAACATTGGCAATGTTCAAATCTCGGCTGAAAACACTTTAATTGTGCATATGACAACTTAAAGTATTTACCTACACTCTTTGATTTATTTTGTATTGGGCCTGTTTCATGAAGATAATATTTTATGATTTCAATTTCAATTATGATTATATTTTGTGGTTATTTTATTTTTATTTTAGCCTTCTTGTAAAGCACTTTCATCTCTGCCCTATAAATAAACTTGCCTTGCCTTACTCTACCCACAATCACCCATAAATGGCCATACTAATTAGTTCATGATTATGGTGATAAGTTTATGAATTGTTGTTGGACTGTCAATGAGGAAGACAGAGGTGGCAACATTTTTATATTTGTGCTTATTACGTCGAGAACTGTCAAGATATTATTTTTGGAAGGCTAAGTAAAGTCATATAATACTTTGAATTTGAATGTCAATATTTGATCAGTCATATTGTCAGCTCCACTGTTGAGATGAAGAAAAACATGTTCACATTTTAGCCTTCTTGAGTTTGCCAAGTGTTTCTCCAATTAATCATTGTATCTATCATTCGCATGTTTTTATTTTGTCAAGTAATGCAAAGCAGACATTTTAAATAATAAAACAAATAGTCATTATGTGCAATATTAAAAGCTCTTTTAGGCTATTGGCATACATTCAACATATTATTGGCACAATTAAGATGTTTTTTCTACAGTTGTTTATCTTATAAGAAATATTTGATATTGATAATGATGTATTAGTATTTTTGATATATGCTGCGCGATGTCCAAACTTCGGCCCTCAGACGGTGTTTTAAACTCCCAAAGTCTAAATGTATTAAAAAAAAGTTTAATGTAATGATTTCCTAAATTCCGAAAATGACATAAAATATCATGCTGCAATCCATATTACCGTATTTCCTTGAATTGCTGCCGGGGCGCTAATTAATTTAAAACCTCTTTTCACTCCGGCACTTACCAAAGGCATGCAGTAAAAATTTGAGTGTGATGTAAGCTTGGACGTTAAATCCTACAGAATAGCTCTTAATCTCCTTCCCTTTATGCGATTTCAAATTACCGGTATTGAAATCAGCCTCTTCCATTTTGAAAATGATGACAGGGGAAGTGTCACTCGTGACGTCACCAGTTTGACCAGGCCGCAATACTAAGCATGCGCTAATTATTTTGCGAAGTGAGTTCAACCCGGCAGTAATTCAAGGCAGGCGCATACTATATGCCCTGCGGCAATTCAAGGAAATAGGGTATTTGTTTTTTATTATGAAAAAAAAAACATTTTACAACATAGTCACGCGCCAAGTATAGATGCACCTCCTGACATAAATATGAAGTATATTATTAGTATTCACATTAAAATGATCAAAATAAACAATACTTCAATGACCCAACACATCATAACTGCAATTATATTATAGTACATAAAATATACAGTAACTGCAATAATAAAGCGCTATATTTTGATATTTAGGCTCTAATAAATAAGTATACAATGCATCCAAAATTAGAGGAATATATATCGTAAAATATGTTTTGTATTTTTTAGTGCACATATGTTTTTTTTAATTTGAAAATGAGCTTTATTTGGTGGTGACACCATCAGCGTCGCTGCTTTTCGTGTCTCAGACACTTTGCATGAGCTCTTCAGATGGTCAAAAGGTTGCGTAGAAATAGGCAACTTTTTCGCATTTCATTTTTCAATTAACACCAACGTTTGAAATGACAGTTACTTATGTACATTTCACCCCCTTTGAAGCAACTTTTTTGTGCACAGCAACCTTTTTAAATGAGGCCCCTGGTATCTTGAATGTGTTATATTGTAGTCATCTTTACCTGGTGGTTCAATTAAAATAAGTACTTTTCTGCTGTACTGAAATATACGACTGCTGTCCCAAAATTCACTATAGCAGCACTTTTCAAAGGCAATTGCCAAAGTTATTAGCCATTTATTATTCTGGCCTCAAATTCCACACCTGCTTTTTTCACGGTTAACCATCATTTCTATTCTTGGTACTCTGCAGGAGTTATTTACAGAATGAGACATTCACATTTTCTAATAACTCTGCAACTTGTTCTCATTTGTTCTGTTTTACTCAATGTTTGTGACCTTATTTTTTCCCAAAAAATGTTAATTGCCTGTAAGTTTAAGTCAAACATTAAATAATCTAAATAATAGTAAAGAAAGTACCGCATTTTTCGGAGTATAAGTCGCTCCAGAGCATAAGTCGCACCTGCCGAAAAAGCATAATAAAGAAGGGAAAAAACCTATATAAGTCGCACTGGAGTATAAGTCGCATTTTGGGGGGAAATTTATTTGATAAAATCCAACACCAAGAATAGACATTTGAAAGGCAATTTAAAATAAATAAAGAATAGTGAAAAACAGGCTGAATAAGTGTACCGTATTTTTCGGACTATAAGTCGCAATCTTCTCCACAGTCTCACCCCCGGCCAAACTACAAAAAAAACCGCGACTTATAGTCCGAAAAAGACGGTATGTTATATGACGCATAAATAACCAACTGAGAAGGTGCCGGGTATGTTAACGTTACATATTATGGTGAAATAACTATAACATATAGAACATGCTATACGTTTACCAAACAATCTGTCACTCCTAATCGATAAATCCCATGAAATCTTATACGTCTAGTCTCTTACGTGAATGAGCTAAATAATATTTGATATTTTACGGGAATGTGTTAATAATTTCACACATAAGTCACTCCTGAGTATAAGTCGCGCCCCTGGCCAAACTATGAAAAAAACTGCGACTTATATTCCGAAAAATGCGGTAGTTAATGTGGACCCTGAGCATATGTAGCGATAATCTTTGGATATCATATATGTATTGCATTGACATATTCAGTGCAACAAGAAAGTATTCCCAGCGCTTCACTTTTACCACATTTGGTTATGTTACAGCTTTTTTCCGAAGTTGAATTTTGTCCTCACAATTCTACAGACATTACCCCATAAAGAGAAAGTGATATGTTTTGTTTTTATCTAAAAGTATCCATAGCCTTTGCTCAAAACTTTGTTGGTGCACCTTTGGCAGAAATTACAGCCTCTTTTTTCAATACAATGCCACAAGCTTGACACACCTATCTTTGGACAGTTTTGGCCATTCCTCTTTGCATCACCTCTCAAGCTCCATCGGGTTGAAAGGGAAGCATTGGTTTTCATCCAGGATGTCTCTGTACATTGCTGCATTCATCTTTCCCTCCATCCTGACTAGTCTCCAAGTTGCTGACGCTGAAAAACATCCCCACAGCATGATGCTGCCACCACCATGCTTCACTGTAGGGATGCTATTGGCCTGGTGATGGGCGGTACCTGGTTTCCTCCAAACATAATGCCTGGCATTTATACCAAAAAGTTCAAACTTTGTCTCATCAGACAAAATAATTGTATTTCTCATGATCTGAGAGTTTTGCAGGTGCATGTTGGCAAACGATTTATTAAGAAACAGCTTCCGTCTGGCCACTCTACCATACGGGCCTGATTAGTGGATTGCTGCAGAGATGGTTGTTCTTCTGGAAAGTTCTCCTGCCTCCACGGAGGAATGGTGTAACTCTGACAGAGTCAAACCTAACTGACCAAGAACCAGAGACAATCTGAATGAAAACCAACGCTTCCCTTCCAACTTGATAGAGCTTGAGAGGTGCTGCAAAGAGGAATGGGCAAAACTGCCCAAAGATTGGAGTGCCAATCTTGTGGAATAATATTCAAACAGACTTTAGGCTGTAATTTTCTGCCAAATCAGCAAAGTGTTTAACAAAAGCTGTGAATGTGTATGTACATTTTTAAAACGTTTCTTTATTTTGTAATTAATTTGCTACTTAAAAAAAAATGTACATTGTCATTACAAGGCACTGTCTTTAGAATTTTTTAAATGAATGCAATTCTATTTTGGAATAAGGCTGTAGCATAACAACATGTAAAAAAAAAAGAAACGTGAAGCACTGTGAATACTGCCTGGATGCACTGTATATAAATAAAAATAATTGCATTTATGAGCAAAGCACACAACATAACTACAGTAAAAACTATATCTTTCTGGTTCTGTAATGAAGGCAGGAAACGTTTACTGCTGATAAGATGTTGGACTAGAGTCATTTCCTCTTCCGCCAATAGAAAGGCTTTTTAAAATCAAGAAGAAAGAACGCGTTCCTATTGTAGGCACATAAGTACAGTGTTTGTTGGGGACTTGCATTACTTATGTCCGTCTTCTCTCTTCTCTACCTTGCATCTTTTCTGTTGTTTGCTTCATGCAACTTTACTTATTATTCACTTTCATATTTCAGTTCATAAGAACGACTAGAACCTAGCAGAGTGAGAAAGAGAGAGAGGGAAGCTGAAAAGTGTTCAAGTGAGAGGGGAAACTACTGTCAGGATCATGTGTTAAACTTTAGTTTGTGCTGCAGCAGGCTTGATAGCAAGACATTGTGACTCTGGATTGCAGATTGTGGTAAGCTGCTTCTGCTCCCTCTCAAATTATTATAAGAAAATTAGCAAGTCAATTATTGCAAATTTTTGTGAGCATATTTCCCTGTGATATGGCTATTGTGCAATTTAGCAGTGCAATATACCGTCTTGCTCTCTTTGTAATTGCCTGAAATAGACTTATGTTGACAGGAAGTGACAAATGGTCTCACAACAGTGACATTTAAACTATATTTGCGAGTTTACCTTAGATGAACATGTCCAAGCAATGCAATGTTATTTAAGCAGCCCAATAATACTTATGTTGGCATGTGTGAGTATGTTACGGGGTAAATTGTAAATTTGAAGCAGAAGACGTTGTGTAAAAGCTGTCTGTGTCGGGTGACTTTGCTTAGCCATGACAACAGTCTCATTAGAGCAGCGTCGTCATGTGAGACATGGCAGTCATGAGACTCCAATGATCTCCAATGAATCTGCTGTTAAAAAGCTAAGTTCCAATTGAAATAAATGACAGAACAAAGTAATTTTGGACTATAATACACACCCATATGTATATATCACACATACGTGTTTTATTAACCAGCATTAGATTCCTTATTTCCCTGAATTTCATTGACTCTGTAGCATGTTAACATTTATAGTTCACAAAAGTTGTCTGTACACTTCCCACAATGGAGCAATTATCTAACTAAATACTTAAATACAGTTTAATAGGTGCATGTTATTTTACCTTATTTATTAGGGGTGTCAAAATTAACCCAATACCCCAGAATAATCAATCATATCTGCTGAGCAGTCTAGGGATATGTATCAAATTTGGTACTTTTATACGCACCAAACGACTTCACCAGATATAGATTCACATAAAATCAATTTCATGCCACCAAAGCAAGTATGCCTGATAGAAAACACTCATACGTAGAGTCAGGATCCACTTTTTAAAATGCGCTAGCTCAATGCTATTTTACATTGGATTTCCCCTTAGACATGCCACTGATTACCATTAGCCATTTTACATGGCGATTTTACCACTTCAAAATTAGGTAATGAAAACTAAAAATAAGATGCAGGTTACAGTCAAACAGCAAGTGTGTAGTAAATACATTACTTACAGTATAAACACTTTTTAGGACGCAACAAAAGACTTGATTCAGCTCGTGGCGAAGACTACTCTGACTCAGCAACACACCGTAGTCTTTGTACTACTGCGGTCTAATGTTTTGGAATTGCAGATGAGACTAAGACTTGTAAGAAATGAAGATATAACAGCTGGACAGCAAAGTTCTCATTATCTGCTCAATGTTAAATGAAATAAAAAAATATTAAACATATTAATATTTATTAACACATGGACAAAAACGGAAGTACCAAAAATGAGTACTGTTTACTATTAAATTCCCAGGTACCTGAAATTGGTAACGTATCGATTCAAATGTGAAATGTACTTGTCCCTAGCGCAGAATGACTTAAAATCCCTGGCTTATTTTTGTCAACACATTTTGGGTTGTTTGTCCTCGTAGCATTATTGTAATGCTTGCACAAATGGGATGTTGATCCAGTCGCGACACGCTAAATGACCCAACAACAAATGTGGAAAACGCTAAACAGCACGTTGGCCCTCCTAATGGGAAATATTGGTACAAAAAACAATGACAAAAGAGTCGATCAATATAAATGAAGGAGGGTTTTTTTTTTCTTCACCAAAACACTTCAATCTTAAAGGCCTACTGAAATGAGATTTTCTTATTTAAACGGGGATAGCAGGTCCATTCTATGTGTCATACTTGATCATTTCGAGATATTGCCATATTTTTGCTGAAAGGATTTAGTAGAGAACATTGACGATAAAGTTCACAACTTTTGGTCGCTAAAAAAAAGCCTTGCCTTTACCGGAAGTAGCAGACGATGTGCGTGTGACGTCACGGGTTGTAGAGCTCCTCACGTCCTCACATTGTTTACAATCATAGCCACCAGCAGCTAGAGCGATTCGGACCGAGAAAGCGACAATTTCCCCATTAATTTGAGCGAGGATGAAAGATTCGTGGATGAGGATATTGATAGTGAAGGACTAGAAGAAAAAAAAAAGGCGACTGCAGTGCGAGCGATTCAGATGTTATTAGACACATTTACTAGGATAATTCTGGAAAATCCGTTATCCGCCTATTGTGTTGCTAGTGTTTTAGTGAGATTATATAGTACCTGAAAGTCAGAGGGGTGTGGCCACGGGTGTAGTGACCGCCAGTGTCTCCGTGGGAGGAGGTAATAGTCGCCGCAGCAGCTGCAGGAGGACGCTGGTTCCGCTCATAACTACGGTAAGAGACAACTTATTACCACAATTTTCTCACCGAAACCTGCCGGTTGACATGTGGTCGGGATCCATGTTCGCTTGACCGCTCTGATCCATAGTAAAGCTTCATCTTCGGGAATTTTAAACAAGGAAACACTGGCTGTGTTTGTGTGGCAAATGGCTAAAAGCTTCCCACCTCCATCTTTCTACTTTGACTTCTCCATTATTAATTGAACAAATTGCAAAAGATTCAGCAACACAGATGTCCAGAATACTGTGTAATTATGCGATTAAAGCAGACTACTTATAGCTTGGATCGGGCTGGAAAATAATGTCCGCGACAACCCGAGACGTCAAACGCACGCGTCATCATACCGCAACGTTTTCAACACGACACTTTGTCGGAAATTTTAAATTGCAATTTAGTAAACTAAAAAGGCCGTATTGGCATGTGTTGCAATGTTAATATTTCATTATTGATATATAAATTATCAGACTGCGTGGTCGCTAGTAGTGGGTTTCAGTAGGCCTTTAAAGTTGCAGATTACATGTACCACATTAACGGTCAATAAATGTTTGTTTAGATAAACCGTGTTTTTTGTCACCATCATGTTAAAGGTGTTTAATGAACATGTTAAATGCATATAATATATTCCATTGTGGGCAGCACGGTGGAAGAGGGGTTAGGGCATCTGCCTCACAATACGAAGGTCCTGGTCAATAAATGTTTGTTTAGATAAACAGTGTTTTTTGTTACCATCATGTTAAAGGTGTTTAATGAACATGTTAAATGCATATAGTATATTCCATTGTGGGCAGCACGGTGGCAGAGGGGTTAGTGCATCTGCCTCACAATACGAAGGTCCTGAGTAGTCCTGGGTTCAATTCCGGGCTCGGGATCTTTCTGTGTGGAGTTTGCATATTCTCCCCTTGACTGCGTGGGTTCCCTCCGGGTACTCCGGCTTCCTCCCACTTCAATAAAATACTTTCTTTTCTGTTCTATTCTATTCTATTCTATTCAAAGACATGCACCTGGGGATAGGTTGATTGGCAACAGTAAATTGGCCCTAGTGTGTGAATGTGAGTGTGAATGTTGTCTGTCTATCTGTGTTGGCCCTGCGATGAGGTGTCGACTTGTCCAGGGTGTGCACCGCCTTCCGCCCGATTGTAGCTGAGATAGGCACCAGCGCCCCCCCGCGACTCCAAAGGGAATAAGCGGTAGAAAGTGGATGGATGGATATTCCTTTGTTTCTTGTATCTCTTCCCTCATGCAAAATAAAACGATTAATCCATCCATCCATTGTCTACCGCTTATTCCCTTTTGGGGTGGCGGGGGGCGCTGGCGCCTATCTCAGCTACAATCGGGCGGAAGGCGGGATACACCCTGGAGAAGTCGCCACCTCATCGCAGGGCCAACACAGATAGACAGACAACATTCACACACACATTCACACACTAGGGCCAAATTAGTGTTGCCAATCAACCTATCCCCAGGTGCATGTCTTTGGAAGTGGGAGGAAGCCGGAGTACCTGGAGGGAACCCACGCATTCACGGGGAGAACATGCAAACTCCACACAGAAAGATCCCGAGCCTGGATTTGAACCCAGGACTGCAGGACCTTTGTATTGTGAGGCAGACACACTAACCCCTCTGCCACCGTGAAGCTGATTAATATAATTTAGATTAAAATGATAAAAAATGGTAAATGGGTTTTCTACCTTTTTAAGGAACTCAAAGCGCTTTACACTATTTCCACATTCACCCATTCACACACACGTTCACACACTGATGGCGGGAGCTGCAATGCAAGGCGCTAACCAGGACCCATCAGGAACAAGAGTGAAATGTCTTGCTCAAGGACACAACAGACGTGACTAGGATAGTAGAATTGGGGATTGAACCAGGAACCCTCAGGTTGCTGGCACAGTCACTCTCCCAACTGCGCCACACTGTCCCCAAATTATATCTACCAGTAATTGTGATTAAATCCAAATAAATCCACAGCAAACCTGTGATTAATAGTAGATAAAGCCAGTATTTATCCATAGAGACATTTATCATTTTAGCATTCAGCACCATTACCAGTAGAATGTTTTGAGGAGGCATGTATTCATAAGAACATCTGAAACGTAGCTGATGATGCATGTACAGTATGTGGTTTGACGTAGACAGCAGCCTCCTATCCAATACCTTACATCATTATGTATTTATTTGTGTTTCTAGAGGGAGAACCGCCGTCTTCAAGAGGCCAGTATGAGACTAGAGCAAGAGAATGACGACTTGGCCCATGAGTTGGTTACCAGTAAGATTGCTCTTCGGAAAGATCTTGACCAGGTAATAGTAACCACAAAAAAAATGTTCACCTTCCACAAGCTACATTGTACGGATCTATAATGCTGGTACCGGGTGTCGTTGGTGAGATTGAACGTGTGGACTTCATATTTAGTGGCTGCTGGTTTACAAGCTCTGCTGTGTTGTAAGCCTTATGTGTAAATGACTGTTTTACATGCATTCAGGCCGAAGACAAGTCTGACGTGCTGAACAAAGAGCTGCTCAGCACCAAGCAACGTCTGGTGGAGACGGAAGAGGAGAAAAGACGGCAGGAGGAGGAGACCGCTCAGGTAACATCTGGCCTCCCTTTACCATCTGCCTAAAAAGCATTAGAGTGCATTTGAATCATCATCTTTCATTATATGAATGTACCAGGAAATGAAATCTAAATGCACCATTTGAGACTGGTTTGTTTATACTTTATATAATAATAGTCTACAATAGTCACTAGTATCAATCGATAAACGATAAAGATGCAGCATCAATACAGTGGGGCAAGAAAGTATTTAGTCAGCCACCGATTGTGCAAGTTCTCCCACTTAAAATGATGACAGAGGTCTGTAATTTTCATCATAGGTACACTTCAACTGTGAGAGACAGAATGTGAAAAAAAAAATCCAGGAATTCACATTGTCGGAATTTTAAAGAATGTATTTGTAAATTATGGTTGAAAATAAGTATTTGGTCAACCATTCAAAGCTCTCACTGATGGAAGGAGGTTTTGGCTCAAAATCTCACGATACATGGCCCCATTCATTCTTTCCTTAACACGGATCAATCGTCCTGTCCCCTTAGCAGAAAAAGAGCCCCAAGCATGATGTTTCCACCCCCATGCTTCACAGTAGGTATGGTGGTCTTGGGATGCAACTCAGTATTCTTCTTCCTCCAAACACAACAAGTTGAGTTTATACCAAAAAGTTCTATTTTGGTTTCATCTGACCACATGACATTCTCCCAATCCTCTGCTGTATCATTCATGTATCCATTTTGGTATAAACTCAACTCGTCGTGTTTGGAGGAAGAAGAATACTGAGTTGCATCCCAAGAACACCATAACTACTGTGAAGCTTGGGGATGGAAACATCATGCTTTGGGGCTGTTTTTCTGCTAAGGGGACAGGACGACTGATCCGTGTTAAGGAAAGAATGAATGGGGCCATGTATCGTGAGATTTTGAGCCAAAACCTCCTTCCATCAGTGAGAACTTTGAATGGTTAAACCAAATACTTATTTTCCACCATAATTTACAAATAAATTCTTTAAAATTCCTACAATGTGAATTCCTGGATTTTTTTCCCACATTCTGTCTCTCACAGTTGAAGTGTACCTATGATGAAAATTACAGACCTCTGTCATCATTTTAAGTGGGAGAACTTGCACAATCGGTGGCTGACTAAACACTTTTTTGCCCCACTGTATATAATAATAGTCTACAATAGTCACTAGTATCAATCAATAAACGATATAGATGGAGCATTAATAGATCATAGGAGGATTGTTGACACTGACATAAAGGTAATTAACTTTATAGGTATAGCTTGTATCTTTCAGAGCGACTGGTAATATTGATGTTTCCGATTACCAATGAATACAGTAGTATCTCAACTTACAAGCTTAATTGGTTCTCTGACAGAGCTCTTAACTCAAAACAGTCGCATCTCAAATCAACGTCTCCTATTTGAATCAATTTAAATCAGCCTTGTGCTTGTTATCCCAAAACAATTTTAACATCTGACATGGATTTTAAAAAGAAAAACTAACTTTTAGATGAGAAATATTACAAAAACCGTACAATAGAATGTACTTCTAACAACTACAGTACATTTATGAAGTAAGGTAATAATAATGTGCAGTCTTAACTTTGGAGAGTGGACTTCTACGGTATAGCCTTCCAGCTGTTTCTCCGTCAAACACAACATCCGCAGCGCTTCCTTATTTTCATGGTTAAATCACTGGTGTTAATGCATTATTTTTAACATTTTTAGTTGGCATTAGACTCATTCTGATTCAGTATGGTGCAGACTGGCAGTGATATGTTCGAATTGGTTTGCCAAGTTGGCAACTCGCTCTGTCATATTTTGATTATTTCTTTCATTTAATGAATATCTTCCACTTCTTCTCAGCACTGTCCTCCACACTCACCTTCTTGTTTACTATGGCTAGAAAACCAAGTTATGTCAATCTCTAGTTACAAGCTAATGCAAGCCAGTAAGACCAGATGATTTGAGCGGATTTTACGGGGTTCACAGTGGCATTTTCGACGCCATTTAGTGGTCAGGATCCCTGTAACCCACATGTTTGCGCTTAAAACGTAAAGATTAGTCAAGAGACAGCTCTTATTTGAAAGGTTGGGGTACTCTTAAATTGAGGTACTACTGTATAAGTATTCCACCATAAAACATTGCAGGTGTTTTTGTGACCCCGGAGGCAATAGTTTAAATATATTGTCAGTCAGTCAGTGTTTGGCACAGTTATTAAATGCCAACATGAACCTTTAGTAAGAGATGGATTGTTCCTTTGTGTCCCATTACTCGTTTTCTGTCACTGAGGTTTTTTTTTTTATAAATCACTGTCTATTTTTGGCACTCCCAGCTGAAGGAAGTTTTCAGGAGGGAACTGGAAAAAGCCGAATTGGAGATCAAGAAAACCACAGCGATCATATCCGAGTACAAACAGGTCAGAATATTTCAGCTGAAAGCATGACATTTGACACATTTAAACCAGATATTACATAGTTTCTTTTCTTAGTCAAAACTAATTAAGTGAAGCCTTTAGTTCAAATGTAAACTAAGAAGACTGGCCTGGTGTTTCAGATCTGTTCTCAGCTCAGCACCAGGCTGGAAAAGCAGCAGGCGGCAACAAAGGAGGAGCTGGACATTGTCAAGGTGAGGTTCTGGTAATTAATTTCTGTTGATAAGGCAGCAGAGGCAAGTTAGCTTTTTAGAACCTGGTGTTATGATGCATCTTGTTCACTTCCGATACAATACTGATATTGGTGCCTTGATACAATATTAGCACAAATCGTACATACATTGTTGGGGGGAATGTTAAAAAAGGGTCAATCAATTGATATGACTCAAACAGGGAACAATGTTAGGTATGAAAAACACTACCCTATTCATTATTAATAGAGATGTCCAATAATTATTGCCGATATCGGATATTCCAATATTGTCCAACTCTTAATTACTGATACCGATATCAACCGATACTGATATATACAGTCGTGGAATTAACACATTATTATGCCTAATTTTGTTGTGATGCCCCGCTGGATGCATTAAACAATGTAACAACGTTTTCCAAAACATATCAACTCAAGTTATGGAAAAAAATGCCATAATGGCACTGCCATATTTATTATTGAAGTCACAAAATGCATTATTTTTTTATACATGCCTTTTTTTTAACATTTTAACAGCAGCTTGGAATTTGGGACATGCTCGCCCTGGGAGAGCATGAGGAGATTGAGGTGGGGGGGTGTAGGGTGTAGCAGGGGTATATATTGTAGCGTCCTGGAAGAGTTAGTGCTGCAAGGGGTTCTGGGTATTTGTTCTGTTGTGTTTATGTTGTGTTACGGTGCGGATGTTCTCCCGAAATGTGTTTGTCATTCTTGTTTGGTGTGCGTTCACAGTGTGGCGCATATTTGTAACAGTGTTAAAGTTGTTTATACTGCCACCCTCAGTGTGAACTGTATGGCTGTTGACCAATTATTGATTGCATTCATTTGTGTGTGTGAAAAGCTTGGATATTATGTGACTGGGCCGACATGCAAAGGCAGTGGCTCTAAGGTTTATTGGCGCTTTGTTCTTTTTCCTACGTCCGTGTACACAGCGGCATTTTAAAAAGTCATAAATTTGGCGTTTTTAAAACCGATACCGATAATTTCAGATATTACATTTTAAAGCATTTATTGCCCGATAATATCGGCAGGCAGAAAGTATCGGACATCTCTAATTATTAACCACCCGGAATGGACTTTGTTGTCTTTAATTAAGTTGAAATGGTGTGGGAATTGTTTTTTTCACCTAGGGGCCACAATAATTAATTAAGTAATCTTGTGACGCAACAAGTTGAATGATCCAGACACATTTGTTACTGGATATTTTTCTAATACGCTTCTGCCTTGGAAATTTTGTATCAGTAAGTAATATGCAACTATGATTATTTGATTCCTGTTAGTTAAAGTTAAAGTACCAATTATTGTCACACACACACTAGGTGTGGTGAAATTTGTCCTCTGCATTTGACCCATCTCCTTGATCATCCCCTGGGAAGTGAGGGGAGCAGTAAGAACAGCAGCGTTGCCACGCCCGGGAATCATTTTTGGTGATTTAACCCCCAATTCCAACCCTTGATTCTGAGTGCCAAGCAGGGAGGCAATGGGTCCCATCGTTGTATAGTCTTTGGTATGACTCGGCCGGGGTTTGAACTCCCAACCTACCGATCTCAGGGCGGACACTCTAACCACTAGGCCACTGAGTAGTATTGACAAATGGGGTGTCTTGTACTGCAATATTATTCAATTAAGGACACTTATTATGTATGTTGAGCTTGTGTGTTACTCTGTGCCTATAAGCACAAACAGCTATAGCTGTTGTATAGCCGCTAGCTCCTAGTAGCCTATAGCTTACCATGTTTACCTTTTGGAAATTACTTCACTGAAGTACAAGAAAAGGCCTACCTTGTGTGTTTATTGGAGGACGTTAAGATGCTAACTGGCTGTCCAGTTCTGCACAAGTAAACCGACATATTCCGATACTTGTTCTTTTTAGTCATATCGAACGGACAGTATTCGGACATACCCAGTGTCCATACACACAACACACAAAAACTCAAATCCAAGCATTATTAATGATCTGAAATCATACTAAAATGGTAAATGGGTTGTACTTACAGTGGGGCAAAAAAGTATTTAGTCAGCCACCGATTGTGCAAGTTCTCCCACTTAAAATGATGACAGAGGTCTGTAATTTTCATCATAGGTACACTTCAACTGTGAGAGACAGAATGGGGGAAAAAATCCAGGACTTCATATTGTAGGAATTTTAAAGAATTTATTTGTAAATTATGGTGGAAAATAAGTATTTGGTCAACCATTCAAAGCTCTCACTGATGGAAGGAGGTTTTGGCTCAAAATCTCACAATACATGGCCCCATTCATTCTTTCCTTAACACGGATCAATCATCCTGTCCCCTTAGCAGAAAAACAGCCCCAAAGCATGATGTTTCCACCCCCATGCTTCACAGTGGTGATCTTGGGATGCAACTCAGTATTCTTCTTCCTCCAAAATGGATACGTGGATGATACAGCAGAGGATTGGGAGAATGTCATGTGGTCAAATGAAACCAAAATAGAACTTTTTGGTATAAACTCAACTCGTCTTGTTTGGAGGAAGAAGAATACTAAGTTGCATCCCAAGAACACCACACCTACTGTAAAGCATGGGGGTGGAAACATCATGCTTCGGGGCCATGTATCGTGAGATTTTGAGCCAAAACCTCCTTCCATCAGTGAGAGCTTTGAATGGTTGACCAAATACTTATTTTCCACCATAATTTACAAATAAATTATTTAAAATTTCTACAATGTGAATTCCTGGATTTTATTTTCACATTCTGTCACAGTTGAAGTGTACCTATGATGAAAATTACAGACCTCTGTCATCATTTTAAGTGGTAGAACTTGCACAATAGGTTGCTGACTAAATACTTTTTTGCCCCACTGTATATAGTGCTTTTCTACCTTCAAGGTACTCAAAGCGCTTTGACACTATTTTCACAATCACCCATTCACACACACATTCACACATTGATGGCGGGAGCTGTATAATTTGCCAACAGACCACCATCTAACAGTGACATTGCAACAATAAAGTGGTACTTATAGGTACAAGTAATGTAATTGTCCAAGTAGCTAGATTGTAAAAATAGAAAAATGTGAATTAACGGTAGTGTCCACCTCCTTACTTAATTTATGTATTTGTGTGCAGAGTAAAGTAACAGGCTGCGAGCACTGCAGGGACCTGTTCAGCACAATGGGGTCCCTCCAGGTGTCGTCGCCAGGCCATGACAAAGCCTGCTCAGAGCCGCTGGACGAGGAGAAGGACGGACTGAAGGAGCAGCTCAGGCAGATGGAATTGGAGCTGGCACAGACCAAACTACAGCTGGTGGAGGCCAAGTGTCGCATCCAGGTGGGCAGCAGGAACTATTCTACTTGTATGACACGGTGTATCAACATTTAAAGGCCTACTGAAATGAGATCTTCTTATTTAAACGGGTATAGCAGGTCCATTCTATGTGTCATACTTGATCATTTCACGATATTGCCATATTTTTGCTGAAATGTTTTAGTAGAGAACATCGACGATAAAGTTTGCAACTTTTGGTGCTGATAAAAAAGCCTTGTCTTTACCGCAAATCGCAGACGATGACGTCACAAGGGTGAGGGCTCCTCACGTCCTCACATTGTTTTTAATGGGAGCCTCCAGCAGCAAGAGCTATTCGGACCGAGAAAATGACAATTTCCCCATTAATTTGAGCGAGGATGAAAGATTCGTGGATGATGATATTGATAGCGAAGGACTAAAAAAAATAAATAAAAAAAGTTTAAAAAAAAAAAGGCGATTGCATTGGGACGGATTCAGATGTTTTTAGACACAGTTACTAGGATAATTCTGGGGAATCCCTTATCTTTCTATTGTGTTGCTAGTGTTTTAGTGAGATTAAATAGTACCTGATAGTCGGAGGGGTGTGTCCACGGGTGTCTTGAGGCCAGTGTCTGAGGGAAGTCTACGGCAGATACAAGGACGGCGCAAACTCCACAGATCTCCTGTAAGAGTCGACTTGTTAACACAATTTTCTCACCGAAACCTGCCGGTTGACATGTAGTCGTGATCCATGTTCGCTTGACCGCTCTGATCCATATTAAAGCTTCACATCCGGAAATTTTAAACAAAGAATCACCACGTGTTTGTGTGGCTAAAGGCTAAAGCTTCCCAACTCCATCGTTCTACTTTGACTTCTCCATTATTAATTGAACAAATTGCAAAAGATTCAGCAACACAGATGTCTAGGATACTGTTTGATTGCACGATGAAAAGAGACGACTTTTAGCCGCGAATAGTGCTGCGCTAATATTTCCTGACAATCCGTGACGTCACGGGCACGCGTCATCATTCCGCAACGTTTTCAACAAGAAACGCCACGAGAAATTTAAAATTGCAATTTAGTAAATTAAACCGGCCATATTGGCATGTGTTGCAATGTTAATATTTCATCATTGATATATAAACTATCAGTCTGCGTGGTCGGTAGTAGTGGGTTTCAGTAGGCCTTTAACATATGTATAATCATATAATACAATAGGACGTGATCAAAATAGTTATTGTGTTTCATGGATAATACCAACGCACATGTTCCATCCATCCATCATCTTCCGCTTATCCGAGGTCGGATAAGCGGAAGATGATGGCACATGTTAATCAAGATAATAAAATCTGACCTACAGTACACTTCATTTGTTCATAATTCATTTGTACAGTATAGTCAGGAAAAGAAGAGGCTGTAAAAGTAACACAAGTGTACAATAGTGAGTGAAATAAGTAGAATTAAAAATAGCAACAGTCACTAACTATGTTCTTTATTTCTTTTATTCGCTTTTTGCTTTAAAGCAGGGGTCTCAAACTCGTTCTTTTTGCGGGGACATTGCAATTATGGCTTGTTACTAAGGATTTTTATACAAGGGTGTTTTCTTGCGTGCAAAAAAGTGTTGATAATGTAAGTATTGTACTTAAACACCATGTGTTTTATTGTAACATGCATTTTAATTGTAGTTTTCTGTGTTGGGACGGCGTGGCGCAGTGGGAGAGTGGCCGTGCGTAACCCGAGGGTCCTTGGTTCAATCCCCACCTAGTACCAACCTCGTCACGTCTGTTGTGTCCTGAGCAAGACACTTCACCCTTGCTCCTGATGGGTGATGGTTAGCGCCTTGCATGGCAGCTCCCTCCATCAGTGTGTGAATGTGTGTGTGAATGGGTAAATGTGGAAGTATTGTCAAAGCGCTTTGAGTACCTTGAAGGTAGAAAAGCGCTATACAAGTACAACCCATTTATTATTTATTTATTTAACAACAAATTGGAGGTGTTAAAATCGCTAGGGATGTATTATCACGGTGTTAAGGCCACGTTGCGAAATTACTGCGGTATTTGTCCAAAAATAAATCTTGGTAAAAATGCCATAGTTTGTAAAATGAAGTGTCACAAACATAAGGTTAAATTGTTTTTATTTTTTTTAACCCTAACCCAATGTGCAGATAATTGTGTAGGAACATCTACTGTATTGTTTCAAGCAAGTTGATGTTTTTAAAATAACAATGTAAACATGCACCTGGGGATAGGTTGATTGGCAACACTAAATTGGCCCTAGTGTGTGAATGTGAGTGTGAATGTTGTCTGTCTATCTGTGTTGGCCCTGCGATGAGGTGGCGACTTGTCCAGGGTGTACGCCGCCTTCCGCCCGATTGTAGCTGAGATAGGCTCCGGCGCCCCCCGCAACCCGAAGGGAATAAGCGGTAGTGGATGGGTGGATGGACAAACAATAATATACAGTTTAGTGTCTTTTAACTTTTACATTATAAGAAGCATTGTCTTCTAAAGTGTTCATATTTATATCAGTCAGGAAAATGTTGTTTCTCATAAAAGTAAACTTACAATATAAGTTGTAATGATATAAATGCCTCACAAACGGATGTCTGAATTCGCTGGCTTCAAATGTCTTTTCTGTGTGAAGTAAAGTGAAGTGAATTATATTTATACAGCGCTTTTTCTCTAGTGACTCAAAGCGCTTTACATAGTGAAACCCAATATCACGTTTTTACATTTAAACCAGTGTGGGTGGCACTGGGAGCAGGTGGGTAAAGTGTCTTTCCCAAGGACACAACGGCAGTGACTAGGATGGCGGAAGCGGGGATCGAACCTGCAACCCTCAAGTTGCTGGCACGGCCACTCTGCCAACCGAGCTATACCGCCCCGTGGTTGGTAGTGACGGTTTATGTGGTGGCTACTTGTCCAGCCCTGCTTTCTGCAACTGGAATGTTGTCTTCAGGAGAAAATTCAGTCCATCAAAGTCAAACAAGCAAACACCTGCAGAGCACGACAACCACAGTGATGAGAAGCTACTGAAATGATCGGTTGCTATAATAATGTGGTCCCCACTAAGCAACCGCATAGCCTAGCCCTGTTTAGTGGTACATGTACTCCCATTATAATAAAGGCCTACTGAAATGAGATTTTCTTATTCAAACGGGGATAGCAGGTCCATTCTATGTGTCATACTTGATCATTTTGCGATATTGCCATATTTTTGCTGAAAGGATTTAGTAGAGAACATCCACGATAAAGTTCGCAACTTTCGGTGTTAAGAGAAAAGCCCTGCCTCTACCGGAAGTCGCAGACGATGACGTCACACGTGTGATGGCTCCTCACAAATTCACATTATTTTTAATGGGAGCCTCCAACAAAAAGTGCCATTCGGAACGAGAAAACGTCAATTTCCCCATTAATTTGAGCAAGGATGAAAGATTAGTGTTTGTGGATATTGATAGCGACGGACTAGAAAAAAAATAATAATAAAAAAAAAAAAGTAAAATAAACAATGTGATTGCATTGGGACGGATTCCGATGTTTTTAGAGACATTTACTAGGATAATTCTGGGAAATCCCTTTTCTTTCTATTGTGTTGCTAGTGTTTTAGTGAGTTAAATAGTACCTGACAGTCGGAAGGTTGTCTCCCCGGGTGTCTTGACGCGCAGTGTCTCAGGGAAGTCGACGGCAGCTATGGACGGCACAAGCTCAGCTGACTTTTTAACAACAATTGTCTCACCGAAACCTGCTGGTTGTCATTTGGTAGGGATCCATGTTGGGTTGACCGCTCTGTGATCCATAGGAAAGTTTCACCTCCAGGAATTTTAAACAAGGAATCACCGTGTGTTTGTGTGGCTAAAGGCTAAAAGCTTCCCAACTCCATCTTTCTACTGTGACTTCTCCAATATTAATTGAACAA
>NC_084632.1:20547421-20554921 GCF_033978795.1 Nerophis ophidion | reverse complement strand
TAACAATGATGCCTTCAAACCATGGGAAACCACAACGTCTGGTAAACATTGAGTAAACTACACGTGGAACATAACATGGGACACATTGTTACCATGTATGTTAGATTTAAAAAAAATAAAAAGCTGTTTTGTTTTCTTATATTGAAACACAATGTTACTGTTCAAACTGTGCAATGTAAAAAATAAAAAAATATTGAATATACTTTATAAACAGAACTTCTGCCTTGTTTGTAATAAGTAATTAGGCTGACTGGACTACTGTTTTTCAATTTTGGTCATTATGGTGGTACGTATTGACATGATTTTGAGAACCGCTGGAATAGAATATAGAATAAAACATTTTATTTGTCATCAACCATGGCAAAAAATACAGGTGGCTACCCTGTTAAAAGTGCAGTTTTAATACAATACAATATTTCCGACAATAATACATATCACATGAAAATCTGTAAGCAGTGTACTGTATATGTGAATTTATATTTTTTTATTATTGTGAAATCAATTGAAGCATAATAATGATACAGTCATAATCTATAACTGCTGCATCCCTACTTTGTGTCCAAGTCACGCAATGTCTGAAATAGCTATCGGGTGCAATTAAAGGTTTGTATGGCGGCTAACATTTGTGTCTTTGCAGAAAGCTGCTAGGGAGCTTGTTGCCATGGTGACAACATTAAGATGAGGTGGAGGAAAGGTCCCATGTGCACAGGAGCAAGGTTGATTATATTTGTGTAAAACTTCTCTTGTTACAATTTAACACACAAAACCACACACCTGCATTCTTTACTGACTATAAGTGGATATACAAACCCCGTTTCCATATGAGTTGGGAAATTGTGTTAGATGTAAATATAAACGGAATACAATGATTTGCAAATCCTTTTCAACCCATATTCAGTTGAATATGCTACAAAGACAAGATATTTAATGTTCAAACTCATAAACTTTTTTTCTTTTTGCAAATAATAATTAACTTAGAATTTCATGGCTGCAACACATGCCGAAGTAGTTGGGAAAGGGCATGTTCACCACTGTGTTACATCACCTTTTCTTTTAACAACACTCAATAAACATTTGGGAACTGAGGAAACTAATTGTTGAAGCTTTGAAAGTGGAATTCTTTCCCATTCTTGTTTTATGTAGAGCTTCTGTCGTTCAACAGTCCGGGGTCTCCGCTGTCGTATTTTACGCTTCATAATGCGCCACACATTTTCGATGGGAGACAGGTCTGGATTGCAGGCGGGCCAGGAAAGTACCCGCCCTCTTTTTTTACGAAGCCACGCTGTTGTAACACGTGCTGAATGTGGCTTGGCATTGTCTTGCTAAAATAAGCAGGGGCGTCCATGAAAAAGACGGCGCTTAGATGGCAGCATATGTTGTTCCAAAACCTGTACGTACCTTTCAGCATTAATGGTGCCTTCACAGATGTGTAAGTTACCCATGCCTTGGGCACTAATGCACCCCCATACCATCACAGATGCTGTCTTTTGAACTTTGCGTCGATAACAGTCTGGATGGTTCGCTTCCCCTTTGGTCCAGATGACACAATGTCCAGTATTTCCAAAAACAATTAGAAATGTGGACTCATCAGACCACAGACCACTTTTCCACTTTGCATCAGTCCATCTGGGGCCCAGGGAAGCCGGCGGCTTTTCTGGATGTTGATAAATGGCTTTCGCTTTGCATAGTAGAGCTTTAATTTGCACTTACAGATGTAGCGATGAACTGTATTTAGTGACAGTGGTTTTCTGAAGTGTTCCTGAGCCCACGTGGTGATATCCTTTAGAGATTGATGTCGGTTTTTGATACAGTGCCATCTGAGGGATCGAAGGTCACGGTCATTCAACGTTGGTTTCCGGCCATGCCGCTTACGTGGAGTGATTTCTCCAGATTCTCTGAACCTTTTGATGATATTATGGACCGTAGATGTTGAAATCCCTAAATTTCTTGCAATTGCACTTTGAGAAACGTTGTTCTCAAACTGTTTGACTATTTGCTCACGCAGTTGTGGACAAAGGGGTGTACCTCGCCCCATCCTTTCTTGTGAAAGACTGAGCATTTTTTGGGAAGCTGTTTTTATATCCAATCATGGCACCCACCTGTTCCCAATTAGCCTGCACACCTGTGGGATGTTCCAAATGAGTGTTTGATGAGCATTCCTTAACTTTATCAGTATTTATTGTCACCCTTCCCAACTTCTTTGTCACGGGTTGCTGGCATCAAATTCTAAAGTTAAAGGTTATTTGCAACAAAAAAAAAAAGTTTATCAGTTTGAACATCAAATATGTTGTCTTTGTAGAATATTCAACTGAATATGGGTTGAAAACGATTTGCGAATCATTGTATTCTGTTTATATTTACATCTAACATAATTTCCCAACTCATATGGAAACGGGGTTTGTAATGTAAACCTCCTGTGTTTGTTTGCATTCTCAATCAATGCAATTATCTGCAGCTGAACAAGAAAATAAGGTAAAACGAACACACTTTGTTGTCTTCTCACCTTGTGTTTGACAAATATGATTGATTATATTAACTCTTGTGACTTTAAAAGAAAATATTCTACTCAAATGTTGCATTTTTCATGACTGGTATGGTATCACACCTTGCAAAGTTATATGACCAGCATTACATTGCAAAGAATATATTTGCAGTATTAAATAATTTACTACGAGGCAGATGCATTAGCATTTTATCCCCACTAGAGGGAACTATTCGATCGTGTTTGCCAGAGTCGTGTATAGAGCGAGTATATGGCCAACCTGGTCTGGTGTTATGCCTACAAAGAGTTGCAGCCTGCAGACTTTTTTGTGCCCACTAGAGGGAGCTGTAGCATCATATTGCCCTACAAAGAATAAAGCACTCCAATATATAAAACACACTTCGTGGTCATGAGCCACAATTGGAAAATCCCTAACTTCCTGCTGTTAAAGTGAAAATAAAAGAAGTGTGTGCCCTGACATGTTATTGACAATAATGTGTTTCTTCTCTATGGCTGCAGAATGAGGTTAAACCTCCAATATTAGTACAAAACACAAACCCGGCGAAGTTGGCACGTTGTGTAAATGGTAAATAAAAACAGAATACAATAATTTGCAAATCCTTTTCAACTTATATTCAATTGAATAGACTGCAAAGACAATATGTTTAATGTTCAAACTGAAAATCATTAATTTAGAATTTAATGGAAGCAACACATTGCAAAAAAGTTGGCAACGCTCAGTAAACGTTTGGGAACTGAGGAGACCAATTTTTGAAGCTTGTGGAATTCTTTCCCATTCTTGCTTGATGCACAGCTTAAGTTGTTCAACAGTCCGGGGTCTCTGTTGTGGTATTTTAGGCTTCATAATGCACCACACATTTTCAATTGGAGACAGATCTGGACTACAGGCAGGCCAGTCTAGTACCCGCAATCTTTTACTACGAAGCCACGCTGTTGTAATGCGTGCAGAGTGTGGCTTTGCATTGTCTTGCTGAAATAAGCAGGGGCGTCCATGAAAAAGACATTGCTTGGATGGCAATATATGTTGCTCCAAAACCTGTATGTACCTTTCAGTATTAATGGTGCCTTCACAGATGTGTAAATTAATACACATATACCGATACCATCACAGATGCCAGCTTTTGAACTTTGCGCCTATAACAGTCCGAATGGTTCTTTTCCTCTTTGGCCTGGAGGACACGATGACCACAGTTTCCAAAAACAATTTCAAACGTGGACTCATCAGACCATAAAATACTTTTCCACTTTGCATCAGTCCATCTTAGATGAGCTCGGGCCCAGTGAGGACAGCGGCGTTTCTGGGTGTTGTTGATAAATGGCTTTCGCTTTGCATAGTAGAGTTTTAACTTGCACTTACAGATGTAGCGACGAACTGTCGTTACTGACAGTGGTTATCTGAAGTGTTCCTGAGCCCATGGGGTGATATCCTTTACACACTGATGCCGCTTTTTGATGCAGCACCACCTGAGGGATCGTAGATCACAGGCATTCAATGTTGGTTTTCGGCCTTTCCGCTAACGTGCAGGGATTTCTCCAGATTCTCTGAACCTTTTTATGATATTACAGACCATCGATGGCGAAATCCCTAAATTCCTTGCAATAGCTTGTTGAGAAATGTTCTTAAACTGTTCGCTCTCACATTTGTTCACAAAGTGGTGACCCTCGCCCCATCCTTGTTTGTGAATGACTGAGCATTTTATGGAAGCTGCTTTTATGCCCAATCATGGCACCCACTTGTTCCCAATTAGCCTGTTCCCCTGTTGGATGTTCAAGCGTTTAATCGGGCCATAGATCATGAACTCCTGTGCACATATACACATTCCAAACTGTGTCCAGCCCACCTCTGCAAACGCCTTTTTCTCGGATTTCGAATCAAACTAAAATGCTTGTTGTACCACAGCAATTTGCTGCAATAACCCTCCCATTTTTTTATTTAATTGCCAACAACAAATACAGCTAACAAGCTGAATCGTTGACAAAAATTGGTGGTTGCTTCCAGAGCCAACATCACACACTCAACTCAAAAGTGCGGCTCAAGGGTCATCCGCGGTCCATGTTTCGTTTTTGTTTTTTGATGTGCACAATGTAGAAATGAAATGTATATTCGTGAATTGACTAACGTGGGCCGCCAGCTGTGTCTCGCCGTCAGCCCATGCCCCGCCCCTATCCGATGGTGCTCCATGAATTGATTTACGTGGACCCCGATTTAGACAAGTTGAAAAACGTATTCGGGTGTTACCATTTAGTGGTCAATTGTACGAAATATGTACTGAACTGTGCAATCTACTAATAAAAGTCTCAATCAATCAATACCCTTTTGTGGCGAGACGAAGACGACGGGACGTGACGCTCTTTTGCCCGGCTCAAGCTGGAGGCCAGGAGGCGGAGGATGTGGCGGAACGGAGAGGCGGGGCGTGCCTGGGGCAACGCCACCGTAATCCAAGTCAGGTGCGTAACACACACACCGGGTCTCAATCTGTCCATCTCCTGACAGCATTTAAGAGAGGAGAAGGAGGTGGTTTCCTCCTCCGTACTGGAGGAAACCACGGCAATGACACCAGCGACGAGAGACCAGAAAAGACATGAGCCCCCGCGGAAGACGCAACACCCGGCCACCGAAAGGTGCGCAAAGACGAGCAGCCAAGGACGCGCTAGAAAGTGGCGCGCCCGATTGGGACACAAAGATGCCATTTATTGAAGCAATACATGTATGTCAACCCTGCTACGAGGTGTCGTGCGTCCAAGGTCCTTGTAACTCACGTGGTGATGGCAGGAAGTCTGTCACACCTTTTTAATAGACTCTGTCCAAAAATTTACAAAACCAAAGATTTTGTCATGATCCCACATGACAGTTTTAAAAATGTTCGCTATTTTTCCTTTTTTTATTATTTTTTATCATTTCTTGTCCTGGTGCTTTTGTTTTGGTCCTATTTCTTTTTGGATTCCTTGCTGTGCTGCACCTTCACTTTCTGTTCTGTTTCCTGCCAGCACACCTGTTTTCCATAAATGAATCTAGTCTATTTAGTTTCACATGTTGCTGCTGGATCTTTGTTGTCTCTACCTCGACAAGAGTTTTTCTTCTTTGCACTACCTGTGTTTACCTGATTAAACTGACTTCTTGCCTGCACGTCGCCTTCCTTGCTCTGCATCCAGGGATTCAGAGAATGTAACATCTTTTCGAACAAAATTGTCACGCCTATGGTTCATGTTTTGTTTTGGTCATGTTCGGTTTAGTTTTTTGGACATTTAGGTCTGTTTTGCATTTCCTTGTTTGGCTTGTTACCATGCCAACTCATTAGTTTTCTTCCATCATGTCTGATCATGAGTTTGTATGGCCGTACTACCCTGAGCATCCCCAATCTTGTTTATTCTCAAAGCTAAGTAGTGTCTGACCTGGTTAGTACTTGGATGGGAGACTCCCTAGGAATACCAGGTGCTTTTGACCTTTGGACTCTTTAAAGTTCCTTTTTTTTTCACACACTGTTTTGTCACCATGACGACCAATCAGTTCACCTGTCTTGTCTCACACCTGTTTGCACTTATCATGTTCATTATTTAAGCCACAGTAACCAGGTAGTCAGTCTGGCAACATCACCTCCTGCACCCATGATATCCATGCTGCTTCTCATTCCCTTGTCTCAGTCACAGTAAGTTTTTGTTAATCATGCCATAGTGCAAGTGTTTTGTTTCATGTTTATAGTTTATAATCTTTGTGCTAGTCTTTTGTTTCATAGCCCAAGTTTTGTACCTCCATTGTGAGCGCTTTTTGTTGGTTCCTGTTTTTAGTTTTAGTGTTAAAATAAATGTGCCTTTACCTTCACGCCGTTTCCACTCCATTCGCTTTGCACCTCGGGAAAACAAACCAAGTCCAAGCTTGACAAAAATACTATTTTAGTTTTGTACACAGTAGAAGTGGGCTATACTATGTCTTGATACCTAGTGAATACCCAATAAATTAATGGCCAGTAATGCCAGTAGTTTTTTGTTTTGATATTTTTTATGGAGCATATACTAATTTTATGATCATGATTACAAAGGTCAAAATAACAAAAGCCGAGGGTGTCTTGTGTTTTATACGAAAGAAGATGAGCCGAAGGCAAACGTCAACAAAAGCTCTTATCCTTGTTTTGTTCTGTAGAAGGCTTCCTGTAACAAATCCTGCGTCTGTGCACAAAACTGACAAAATATGATTTAACTGCCCTGTAACCAAGAAGCAGGTGTCACATACTAATTTGAATAATATAAATACAACTCCAGATGACTGCATTGAGTACATATAAGTGACAAATACTAAATAATGATAACATGAAGTAAATCAATCAATCAATCAATCAATGTTTACTTATATAGCCCTAAATCACTAGTGTCTCAAAGGGCTGCACAAACCACCACGACATCCTCGGTAGGCCCACATAAGGGCAAGGAAAACTCACACCCAGTGGGACATCGGTGACAATAATGATCCAGTGGGACGTCTGTGACAATAATGACTATGAGAACCTTAGAGAGGAGGAAAGCAATGGATGTCGAGCAGGTCTAACATGATACTGTGAAAGTTCAATCCACAATGGATCCAACACAGTCGCGAGAGTCCAGTCCAAAGCGGATCCAACACAGCAGCGAGAGTCCCGTTCACAGCGGAGCCAGCAGGAAACCATCCCAAGCGGAGGCGGATCAGCAGCGCAGAGATGTCCCCAGCCGATAAACAGGCAAGCAGTACATGGCCACCGGATCGGACTGGACCCCCTCCACACGGGAGAGTGGGACATAGAAGAAAAAGAAAAGAAACAGCAGATCAACTGGTCTAAAAAGGGAGTCTATTTAAAGGCTAGAGTATACAAATGAGTTTTAAGGTGAGACTTAAATGCTTCTACTGAGGTGGCATCGCGAACTGTTACCGGGAGGGCATTCCAGAGTACTGGAGCCCGAACGGAAAACGCTCTATAGCCCGCAGACTTTTTTTGGGCTTTGGGAATCACTAACAAGCCGGAGTCCTT
>NC_084632.1:20512421-20542421 GCF_033978795.1 Nerophis ophidion | reverse complement strand
AGTGGACCAAAATTTTAAACAAAACAAAGCCGCGGACCAAGGTTGAACAACTTAACCTTTTAATAGGGACCCCAAAAAGTTTTGCATTAAATATTGAACAAGCAAGGCTTATATAACTTTAGTGACATGCAAAATCCAATTTCAAATAATAATGATAATATTAATAATAATTAAAATACTATCAATGGCATATCAAATAAAAATGTTATGTCTTTTTTTCTATTTGCAATCTTCTGAGGTAAATATCACATTTTTTCCACAGGCTAATAATACATTTGAAAATAAAATAACAATAATGAATGAACCAAACATTCAAGCCTTGAAGTAGCAAGAGAAAATGCATGAATAAAACGTTAATTATTGGTCAGTTTGCTGCAAGTTTCCCAGAAGAGTTAGTGCTGCAAGGGTTTCTGGGTATTTGTTCTGTTGTGTTAGGGTGCGGATGTTCACCCAAAATGTGTTTGTCATTCTTGTTTGTTGTGGGTTCACAGTGTGGCGCATATTTGTAACAGTGCTAAAGTTGTTTATACGGCCAGCCTCAGTGTGACCTGTATGGCTGTTGACCAAATATGCTTTGCATTCACTTGTGTGTGTGTGTGTGTGTGTGTGTGTGTGTGTGTGTGTGTGTGTGTGTGTGTAAAAGCCACAAATATTATGTGACACGCTGTTAGTATGGAGGAAAAGCGGACGTGACGACAGAATGTAGAGAACGCTAAAGGCAGTGCCTTAAATGCACACCCCCAATATAGTTGTCCAGGTGGAAATCGGTAGAAATTCGGGAGAATGGTTGCCCCGGGAGATTTTCAGGAGGGGCACTGAACTTCGGGAGTCTATCGGGAAAATTAAGAGGGTTGGCAAGTATGAGTATTAGCGGTGAATGCGGTGTTACAGCAGCACCGACGCTGTATAACAGCGGCGGGCCAGCTCTAATGCTAAATTGATATTGCCTCAAGGGCCAAATTAAATTACAGGGCGGGCCAGAGTTTGACATCCATGTTTAAGACCTTCAGTATGTGGGATTAAATTATGGAATGGATTAAGCAAAGCAATCAAACAATGTACTAATATCATCCACTTCAAGAAACTCTTCAAACTGGAAGTGTTTACAAAGTACAAAAAAGAAGAACCATGATAAACATTCTGATTTTATTCAACCATTCATTCTTTCATTCTCAAAATAATCTTACTTATCTCATCGTATGGAATAAAACTTACTACACCAATTATTTATTTATTTTTATTGTGATTACTTATGGAGTATATTGTGAATACATAGAGAACAGGAAGTGAACAAAAGTTTTAGCAACTGTTATGTAAAAGAAAAGGGGTAGGATTAATAAACACTGCCTCTTCCTACTCCTTTTCGAACATGTTGAAAAGAGAAACCGGAAATTGTGATGTATCATGTTGCATGCTTGCATGTTTGAAAATAAACTCAAACTCAACAGAACAAATACCCAGAAACCCTTGCAGCACTAACTCTTCCGGGACCTACACTATACACCCGCGCTACCTCCAACGCCGCCCACCTCAAAACCCCCCCATCTCCCAATTTCGGAGGTCTCAAGGTTGGCAAGACTGCTTGTATCGGAGATTTTAGATGCAAGCCGATATCATCTGATACTTTGTTATGATCGGGAAACCCCTATATTAATAATCATCTGGAACAATGCACAAGAACTAGTCCAACAAGGAAAGATGTGTGCCAGTTTTCTCTTTGCACTTTCATTTTATGCAGGAAACAATGAGAATGCATGGGTTTAAACCAGGGTTTGTCAACTAAATATTTTTTAGAGGGCAACATTTCTAGAAAACGTGTTTCTCACTTAACTATTGGTATTGTTTTCTTTATACCAGGAAACCAGCGTCCTCTACAGCAGACTTTTATTTGTATGCTGTTTTTAAGGACCTTCTGCAAAACAGCCAGTCAAAGATCATCTCTATGGCCCCTGAGTGTGAGCATTGTGATGCCGGAGGTCGTCTTTTCAAGATGCAGAGGGATGTCAGGAAGCGGCTTGCAGGTGAGAAAAAAGTATTTATTCTATTAGCAGACAAAATATGCTGTGCAGTGCCCATGGAATGGAAAACCAACGGGTAGCTGTTAGATACCAGTACCAAAATACAAACGAGGAGCGTAAAACAAGAGCGTGACTTGTTGCATGGAAGCAAACAAGAAGACCACCAGGCCGAGTGAAGCCAGGGCATAGACTAAATAGCTCTCTGATTAGTGCCCAGCCAACAGGTGAGCATCTGGAACACTAACCAGAGGCAGGTGAGGGTAATCTGCCGTCATGGCAACCAAAACAAGCAAGGGTGCACAAAACAGGAATTAAGGGAGTCCACAACTAACAGAACATAACTAAACAAATGTCAAGACTTGGACTATGGTGCAGTTTGTTTTCCCATGGTGCAAAGCGACTGGACTGAACACGACGTGAAGGTGAATACATGATTCAATTATACTATAAAACAGTGGTCCCCAACTTTTTTGTAGCTGCTGACCGGTAAACGCTTGATAATTTGTCCCGCGGCCCGGGGGATCTTTTTTTTTTTTTTTTTTTTTTTTTTTTTCTTCTTCTTTGTCATGAAAAAGGGAGTTTTTTTTGGGTTGGTGCACTAATTGTAAGTGTATATTGTGTTTTTTATGTTCATTTAATTAAAAAAAAAAAGTTTTTAAACAAATAATCATTTTTAATAATAAAAAAAAAAATTATTCTGCGTACCGGTACCAATCAGGCCGTGGCCCGGTGGTTGGGGACCACTGCTATAAAAGGAACAAACAAAAAGCGTGCACAAGACGGATAACAAACTTGGCTAAGAAAACAAAAACTAGCACAAAGGCAGAAGTATGGACTTAAAAACAAAAACACTTACTGTGGCGTGAAAAAAACAACATGGAACAATATTAGGGGTACCAGGGGTGTATAAAAAGTGAAGTCACCAGGCCGACTACCTGGCAACTATGATTCTCAACCTTTTTTCAGTGATGCACCCCATGTGAACATTTTTTTAATTCAAGTACCCCCTAATCAGAGCAAAGCATTTTTGGTTGAAAAAGAGATAAAAAAGTAAAATACAGCACTATGTCATCAATTTCTGATTTATTAAATTGTATAACAGTGCAAAATATTGCTCATTTGTAGTGGTCTTTCTTAAACTATTTGGAAAAAAAGATATAGAAATTACTAAAAACTTGTTGAAAAATAAACAAGTGATTCAATTATAAAGATTTCTACACATAGAAGTAATCATCAACTTAAAGTGCCCTCTTTGGGGATTGTAATAGAGATCCATCTGGATTCTTAATTCTAAACATTTCTTCACAAAAAAAAGAACCTTTTAACATCAATATTTATGGAACATGTCCACAAAAAATCTAGCTGTCAACACTGAATATTGCATTGTTGCATTTCTTTTCACAGTTTATGAGCTTACATTCATATTTTGTTGAAATATTATTGAATGAAAATATTTATAAAAGGATTTTTGAATTGTTGCTATTTTTAGAATATTTTAAAAAAATCTCACGTACCCCATGGCATACCTTCAAGTACCCCCATTTGAAAACCGCTGCTCTAGTATATACACTCCTGCCCCTTTTTTGTTTATATATTTTTTCAAATCACCTGACATGTATACTGTGTATATGTACATAGTTTATCAAAAACATCCATCCATCCATCCATTTCCTACCGCTTATTCCCTTTCGGGGTCGCGGGGGGCGCTGGCGCCTATCTCAGCTACAATCGGGCGGAAGGCAGGGTACACCCTGGACAAGTCGCCACCTCATCGCAGGGCCAACACAGATAGACAGACAACACTCACACTCACATTCACACACTAGGGCCAATTTTAGTGTCGCCAATCAACCTATCCCCAGGGTGCATGTCTTTGGAGGTGGGAGGAAGCCGGAGTACCCGGAGGGAACCCACGCATTCACGGGGAGAACATGCAAACTCCACACAGAAAGATCCCGAGCCTGGATTTGAACCCAGGACTGCAGGAACTTCGTATTGTGAGGCAGACGCACTAACCCCACTTTAATGTGATTTTTTAATATACATGTTACAGGTTATATATCTTTTATTATTGAATGTATCAAATCTGATGAATATTTAATGGGCCACAACGGAAACAAGTAGGGATGTCTGATAATATCGGACTGCCGATATTATCGGCCGATAAATGCTTTAAAATGTAATATCGTAAATTATCGGTATCGGTTTTAAAAACAAAAAGTAAAATGTACGACTTTTTAAAACACTTCTGTGTACACGGATGTAGGGAGAGGTACAGAGCGCCATAAACCTTAAAGGCACTGCTTTGGCGTAGCGGTCCAGTTACATAACATCTCACAAGAGAATGCAATGCATACTTGGTCAACAGCCACACAAGTCACACTGAGGGTGGTCGTATAAACAACTTTAACACTGTTACAAATATGTGCCACACTGTGAACCCACACCAAACAAGAATGACATACACAATTTGTGAGAACATCCGCACCGTAACACAACAGCGCTAATACCCTGGCAGCACTAACTCTTATTTTGGAAAACCTTGTTACAGCATCCAGCGGGGCATTGCAACAAAATTAGGCATAATAATGTGTTAATTCCACGACTGAATATATCGGTATCAGTTGATATCTCAATGGTTAACTGGACATCTTTATGTGCTCGACGCTTCAATCATTGGTATATTTTCATCTACAAAACCATTCTGGGTATCACTCCATCTTATCCATCTTGTCTTTTAAGAAATAAACAAGGAAGTCACAATCTCCGTTCAATGAATGTTCTTCAATTTGTCATCCCCAAAGTAAGAACTGAACTGGGCAAGAAAGCATTTAGGTTTTCAGCACCGAAGACTTGGAATAACCTACAATCGTATATTCAACTTCAAACCCTTGTTACATTGAGTTTAAAGCCTCTGTGAAAGGATTGCAGTCTACCTTATCTGTATGCATATGTGTCATATGAGCACGTTTTAATGTTGTAAATGTGATGTTTTATGTGTTTAATGTAACCTTGCTGCTGCCCTCTTGGCCAGGTCTCCCTTGGAAAAGAGATCTTTGATCTCAATGGGATTTTTTGCCTGGTTAAATAAAGGCTAAATAAATAATAAATAAAATAAATATCGGATTCGGTAATTAAGAGTTAAACAATATTGGATATCGGCCAAAAAGGCATTATCGGACATCTCTAGAAACCTTTTGGCTTTTGGCTTCCATTGCCATCCATTTGCCTTTTTAAAGCATTACATGGATCCAATTCTTTAAGGTGTCAATAAACTTCTCAATCAATCAAAATCAAAAGTGTTTTTAGAAATCTGCTGCGAAAATGTTTGTCTCCCAGCTTTGAACAGAATTTGGTATGGTGTCCTTTCAGGGCCAGATTTGGCCCCCTGGGCCGCCCTTAGAATAGCCCTGCAGTAACTCCTTTGGTTTTTCCACTTTCAGACGCTTTTGAAGTAGGTTTTGCTTGAGAACTGAGTTGCATAAACGGCCTGGGATGTTCTTGCCTGAGATAAGATGTGCTTGGACACCAAGTTGACATACAGTGGGGCAAAAAAGTATTTAGTCAGCCACCAATTGTGCAAGTTCTCCCACTTAAAATGATGAGAGAGGTCCTTAATTTTCATCATAGGTACACTTCAACAGTGAGAGACAGAATGTGAAAAAAAAATCCAGGCATTCACACTGTAGGAATTTTAAATAATTTATTTGTAAATTATAATGGAAAATAAGTATTTGGTCAACTATTCAAAGCTCTCACTGATGGAAGGAGGTTTTGGCTCAAAATCTCACGATACATGGCCCCATTCATTCTTTCCTTAACACGGATCAATCGTCATGTCCCCTTAGCAGAAAAACAGCCCCAAGCATGATGTTTCCACCCCCATGCTTCATAGTAGGTATGGTGTTCTTGGGATGCAACTCAGTATTCTTCTTCCTCCAAACACTACGAGTTGAGTTTTTACCAAAAAGTTATATTTTGGTTTAATCTGACCACATGACATTCTCCCAATCCTCTGCTGTATCATCCATGTATCCATTTTGGTATAAACTCAACTCGTCGTGTTTGGAGGAAGAAGAATACTGAGTTGCATCCCATGAACACCAAACCTACTGTGAAGCATGGGGGTGGACACATCATGCTTTGGGGCTGTTTTTCTGCTAAGGGAACAGGACGATTGATCCGTGTTAAGGAAAGAATTATTGGGGCCATGTATCAAGAGATTTTGAGCCAAAACCTCCTTCCATCAATGAGAGCTTTGAATGGTTGACCAAATACTTATTTTCCACCATAATTTACAAATAAATTCTTTAAAATTCCGACAATGTGAAAGCCTGGATTTTTTTTTCACATTCTGTCTCTCACAGTTGAAGTGTACCTATGATGAAAATTACAGACCTCTGTCATCATTTTAAGTGGGAGAACTTGCACAATCGGTGGCTGACTAAATACTTTTTTGCCCCACTGTACATCAGCATGAACCAGAAGGCACGGTAAACACAGGCGAAGCGTGTTTGCGGCTGCTGCCGGATGAACAGGACATAATGTTCCGGGCCCGTGATCATGTTCACGGTGCGGCCGTGTTTCGACACATATAGCAGACAGATGCCGCAGTCTGATGTCATTACACCCAGCAGTAAGAAGTTATGCAGAGCGATTTGCTTCCCGCTGCAAAGAATGTAAGTTATGGTGACTCTGTGAGCTTCTCTCGTCCGTCCCTAAAAGAGCGATCCGGTTGCAACGTGACGGCGCACTTTGCAGCCTGGCCTTTCCCTCTGCACATGTGAGCATGTTTGTGCTGACAAGTTCAACCAGTGTCTCTGCCGTTGCCGCGCTACTGATACTGGAGATGTTTTGATGAGTGTCTGCGCGCTCTTGCCCGCTTGCACATGGTTCTGGCTGTCAGGCGGGATGATCCATTTTACAACAGTAACTGGATCTCGTGCCGTGCAGGGCTCAGCGGCAGCCGTCGTGCATCCAGAGTGCATTCCTCCTGGATGTTTCCACTGTGTGACCTTGAGGAAGCAGAGAAAAATAGACTGCTTTCCATCCTAATGGAGCCTGTTTATGATATGCATCTCTGCACAAACAAGGCCAGATGTTTACACTGTTTCTCACAGAAGTGCACTTCAATTGTGGCCTAGTGATTATGGGCGACTGCTTTCACGCTAGACTCGACAAACGTGGCCAATAGGTTCCACATACATTATATTACCAAAAGTATTTGGCCACCTGCCTTGACTCACATATGAACTTGAAGTGCCATCCCATTCCTAACCCATAGGGTTCAATATGATGTGGGTGCACCTTTTGCAGCTATTACAGCTTCAACTCTTCTGGGAAGGCTGTCCACAAGGTTGTGGAGTTTTGTTTTATAGGAAGTTTCGACCATTCTTCCGAAAGCGCATTAGTGAGGTCACACACTGATGTTGGTCGAGAAGGCCTGGCTCTCAGTCTCCGTTCTAATTCATCCCAAAGGTGTTCTATCGGGTTCAGGTCAGGACTCTCTGCAGGCCAGTCAAGTCCATCCATACCAGATTCTGTCATCCATGTCTTTATAGACCTTGCTTTGTGCACTGATGCACAAATACGTTGGAAGAGGAAGAGGCCCGCTCCAAACTGTTCCCACAAGGTTGGGAGCAGGGAATTGTCCAAAATGTTTTGGTATCCTGGAGCATTCAAATTTCCTTTCCCTGAAACTAAGGGACCAAGCCCAACTCCTGAAGAACAACCCCACATCGTAATTCCTCTGCTGACCCCTCCCTGTCAGTTTATGTGGCCTACCACTTCATGGCTAAGTTGCTATTGTTCCCAAACTCTTCCATTTTTTTGTAATAATGCCGACAGTTGACTTTGGAATATTTAGGAGTGAGGAAATTTCCCGACTGGATTTGTTCCACAGGTGGCATCCTGTGGCAGTTCCACGTTAGAAATCACTTAGCTCCTGAGAGCGGCCCATTCTTTCATGTGTGTATATATATATATAATATACTATATATGTGTATGTATGTATATTTTTATTCTGTATATAGAACTATTTTATATATATTTACATACATATAATAAATTGAGTAATTGACTGTTGATTTGCTTGTTTGTTATCATGAAAATCAATTAAACACATCAACAACAAAGAATACAGTATGTGAACTGTATGGATATGCATGTTTACGTATCAAAAAAAAATGTTTCTAATAGGGCTGTGCATGCGTAGCTCCAGAGTTGGTGTCCAACATGGCGCCCTGTAGTCACATTTTGACCATCCATCCATTTTCTACCGCTTGTCTCGTTCAAAATCATTCAGAAAATCGTCTGAAACCTAGTTGCCCTCTCTATACTCGGCTCTAAGCTGATTGAAGGTTTTTTGTTGCACCCTACAAAGTGTTTATACTATGTGTACTGTACTTATTACACACTTGTTTGATTGTAAGTTTGTGCACATTAGTTGTGGTTTAATTGCCAAATAATGCTAATAGTAAATACTCTACGGCAATCTTGAATCCCACAACAATAACGGTGCAAACTCGAAAATGACAGCACAGCAATCACACATTACATTTATGACTGGAGGCCTACTGTACCATAGCTCAGGGTCACTATAGCTGCTAAAAAAACAATTGTAATCATTTGGATAAAACGTAATTCTGTAGTTAATATAAGTCTAAGTGTCTGTGGCGATCCATTTTTACATGTGGCAGGCCGCCACAAATAAATGAATGTTAATGTTTCTAGATACAACCTTATTGCTGCACTCCCTATAACCACTTATTGTCTCAGCATAAAAGTTAGAGATATTTATTTGCAGCTAGCATGGCTCACACTTCAGCAGAAAACCCAAAGTCTTTCGTGCCACACATTTCTGCAAAAATCGAGGGGAATCTTTGGGATTGACAATTTAAAGTAGAGTTACAGCAAAGAGTAAAATTTACACTGCAAAAAGTCAGTGTTCGAAAACAAGAAAAAACAAAAACAAAAATTAAGGGTATCTTATATGAACTAAGCTAAATTATCTGCCAATAGAACAAGAAAATTTGGCTTGTCAAGACTTTCCAAAACAAGTACAATTAGCTAACCTCAAAGAACCCAAAAATAGGTATATTCTCACTGGTAACAAGTGTACTTTTCTTGGTAGAAAAACATGAGACCTTTTTGCTCAATATGTTGAAAAATATTCTTTAAGTACATTCTAGTGCCATCATCTTAACATAATAATATGCGCTCGGCATCATGATTTTTTTTTTTCATGCTTGAAGTAAGAAATTAATACTTAATAAAAATAGTTTTATACTTGTGAGTGTTGATGACACAGCTTTGCAACACTTGATATTCTGGTTTCAAGCATGTTTTACTCAATATAGGTCACAACATCTGAGCAACAAGATGTAATATCTTACTGAGATCATTTAGGAGCACAACACTCAAACTGCTTAATGAGAAGAATTATCTTATCAGACAGAAAATAAGCAAGTATCCCCCTTATTTGAGATATTTAATCATACTTAGATTTCAGTTTTTACAGTGCAGAATGTACGGCTGCATGATAAGATGCTGCTGTGTGTTTACCCAATGTGCCCACAATCTCTCATGCGCTGTAAACAATCCTAAATTACAAAGCGAAGTTATTGGTTTTCCAGCTGACGCCAGAGCTGCTTGTTTGTGCACGCGACCTGCGCCTGTGAGCCCACAAATAACGACCATGAAGAACATTTGGATTAAATCTATTGGCAGAAGAGGCACATAACGAGCCGGAGGGCCAAAATATGACGCTTGAGTGGACGATAAACTATTTCTCCGTGTCTACGCGTGTGAGTCTTGAAATTACAGTGTGCTGGCAATCGGTGTTTAACGCACATTTATGTAGTGATTTGGCGCTAACTTTTCAAAAACACATACAAACGGCACTGTCTGAGAATGCAGCTTGTCTGTAGAGTAAGTGGCATCATAACTCTGACAGCCGGAGAATAAGAAGACGCAGCAGGAGGGATCAGTGTTGCCAACTTGCAGTTTGATTGTCATGATCCCACACAACTAGAGATGTCCGATAATGGCTTTTTTGCCGATATCCGATAGTCCGGTATTGTCCAACTCTTAATTACCGATTCCGATATCAACTGATACCGATATATACAGTCGTGGAATTAACACATTATTATGCCTAATTTTGTTGTGAAGCCCCACTGGATGCATTAAACAATGTAACAAGGTTTTACAAAATAAATCAACTCAAGTTATGGAATAAAAATGCCAACATTGTGTATTGTAGGGTCCCAGAAGAGTTAGTGCTGCATCTACAAAGCAATTAGCTACCTGCTGCCACCTACTGATATGGAAGAGTGTTACACGGTTACTCTGCCAAGCTCTAAACAGCACCGACACTCAACAACAACACATATTTTGCAGACTATCATTACTGGTTTGCAAAAAAGATTTTTAATCAAAATAGGTGAAATTATATGGCACACCCGACCGTATCTCATGGTTGAAAAACACTGCACTAAAAGATATTTGTGTCCATACATTTGGCTGTGTGGATGCCTACTGTACATTTTTGCAAAAATAATGATCATTTGTGTATAATTGAGCTTGTAAACCAAATTCTTGGTATGTGCAGTTGTTGTTTTTGCTAAGATCTCCATTTTTATTTTTTTATTTTTTTAACGCAACCCAGGGGAGGAAACCTTGTTGATCGCTTCTTAAGAGTGAATAAACCCTGCAGATTGTGTAGAAAATCAACAATTGGAAGTATTGAAGTCATACCTGCTGTTTTGGCAAATTTGACGTGTATTTACAAACACTATTTGCTTTTTTTTTTTTGTTTAATCTGTGGCTTTTGAGACATTGAGATGAAGACAGGAAACTGGACACAAGGAAGATCTGGGTAAACAAGAGAGGAGGAGGGGGCGCGGTGGTGGTGGTGGGGGGGGGGGGGGGGGGTCTGGTGGTAACAGAACCAGTCTGATCCAGTGTGGGCTGCGTGCCCCCGTCCTGATTCACTGGCCGCGCCTCCTCGTCTAGTGGGCCGTCATGCGCTGATGGTCACCAGGAACAATTTAGATACACATTTCCTCCAAGCGGTAAGGATCCACAGCGGGATTAGGGAGGGGCTAGTGGTCTGGGCGTTTTGGGTCTTGAAGTGATGGACAGGTTGCATAAAGTCAACTTCAGATTTATCCATTAAGTAATCTTTTTTATGTTGTTTTTTTTTGTCCAGCAATATCAGCTTTTAAAGAAAGAAAATTAAGTCAACATTGCAACGTTTTCCTGATTAAATTAGCTTTTTTTTTATTGCACCTGTTTATTTTTTTCTGCAATAATATTTTTAGAATGCGCCGTTAAAGGCGCTACTGAAACCCACTACTACCCACCACGCAGTCTGATAGTTTATATGTCAATGATGAAATATTAACATTGCAACACATGCCAATACGGCCTTTTTAGTTTACTAAATTGCAATTTTAAATTTCCTGGGAGTTTCGTCTTGAAAACGTCGCGTAATGATGTGTACGCGTGACGTCACGGACTGTTAGGAAATATGAGCGCTGCACACACACACAGCTAAAAGTCGTCTGCTTTAACAGCAGAATTACACAGTATTTTGGAGATCTGTGTTGCTGAATCTTTTGCAATTTATTCAATTAATATTGGAGAAGTCAAAGTAGAAAGATGGAGTTGGGAAACTTTAGCCTTTAGCCACACAAACACACAGTGATTCCTTGTTTAAAATTCCCGGAGGTGAAACTTTACTATGGATCACAGCGAACATGGATCCCGACCGAATGTCAACCAGCAAGTTTCGGTGAGAAAATTGTGGTAAAAAGTCGCTTCGTACAGGAGATCAGCTGAGCTTGTGCCGCCCATAAGGCTGCCGTCGACTTCCCTGAGACACTGGCGTCAAGACACCCGTGGACACACCCCTCCGACTATCAGGTACTATTTAATCTCACTAAAACACTAGCAACACAATAGAAGATAAGGGATTTCCCAGAATTATCCTAGTAAATGTCTAAAACCATCTGAATCCGTGTTTTTTTGTTTTTTTTCTAGTACATCGCTATCAATACCATCCACGAATCTTTCATCCTCGCTCAAATTAATGGGGAAATTGTCGTTTTCTCGGTCCGAATAGCTCTTACTGCTGGAGGCTCCCAGTATAAACAATGTGAAAATGTGTGGAGCCCTACAACTCGTGACGTCACGCGCACATACTTCCGGTAAAGGTTGGGCTTTCTGTTAGCAACCAAAAGTTGCGAACTTTATCGTGGATGTTCTCTACTAAATCCTTTCAGCAAAAATATGGCGATATTGCGAAATGATCAAGTATGACACACAGAATGGACCTGCTATCCCCGTTTGAATAAGAAAATCTAATTTCATTAGGCCTTTGAAAAAATTAGCTAAGGGGTGTTGTGTGACTCCTTCAATGTACACTGCAAAAAGTCTGTGTTCAAGAAACAAGAACAAAAATTACAAAAATGAGGGTTTTTTTACTTGAACTAAGCAAAATTATCTGCCAATAGAACAAGTAAATTCGACTTCAGTACTTTCCAAAACAAAAAAAATTAGCTAACCTCAATGAACCCAAAAATACCTTAAAACTAGTATATTTTTACTAATAACAAGTGTACTTTTTTTGGTGGAAAAACAAATGAGACCTTTTTGCTCAATATGTTGAAAAATATTCTTCAATTATGTAAATGCTAGTTGCCATTATCTTGACATAATGATATGCGCTCGGCATCATGATTTTTTTTTTTTCATCCCCGAATTAAGAAATTATTACTTTAAAAAGTAGTTTTATACTTGTGAGTGTTGATGACACAGATTTGCAACACTTGATATTCTAGTTCAGTGGTTCTTAACCTTGTTGGAGGTACCGAACCCCACCAGTTTCATATGCGCATTCAACTGAACCTTTCTTTAGTCCATGCATCCATTTTCTACCGCTTATTCCGTTTGGGGTCGCTGGGAGCGAAAAATAAAATGTTTTTTTTCTCAAATTCAAGATAAAGTTATACGTTTTTTATACTGGTGCAGGTAGGTAGGTCTTTTCATTGCAACAAGTACAACAAGGCCGTTCGAGGGAGTCAAATCGTAGATTAGGATGCTTGTTTTCTGCGATGATTCTATGTGTCTACATTCAAACATTCTTGTTCATACTGCATTAATATATGCTACTTTTAAACTTTCACGCAGAGAGGGAAATCACAACTAAGTCAATTGCCCAAAACTGTATTTATTAAACAGTTATTAAGCAGTGGCACAAACATTCATGTCATTCCAAAACTAAGTGCAAGTTTGTCAGAGACATTTTTAAAACAAGCTATTAGTGCACTTTTGTGCATGATGTCACGAAGATGACATATCAAAACACTAAATTAAAGTGCACTTTTTATACAGAACATCACTAAAATAATTAAAAACAAATAAAGAGCACTTTTGTGCATGATGTCACACAAGATATTTCAATAACTGTCAAATAAAAATGAGTTGCATAATAGGAAATCAAATAGCAGTGCTGCTACTTTTTGTAGCCACGCTTTTGCCGCATAAATGTTCAACATATTCCCGCTTGATGCCAAACCACCGCCAGACTATGCACCCCGTGCTGTTTTTCTTGGTAATTAAATCTTCCTCCATTTGTTACCAGATTAGCTGTTACGATGTGGACGCATTGTGATGCGCGTGAGTTGTCACCTCGAGATGCTACAGGACCAGGATAAAGCGGGATGAAGGTAGGAGCTGGTTTTAATATAAAATACAACAAAAGAACACTTGTACATAGGGGTAAAATAAAGGCGTGCCAAAGCACGGATAGCTGAATGCTAAAGTTTGCAAGGGTAGAGTTCACAAGTCCATATAAGCGCGAGCCGAGCGCGCGGAAGCTAAGCTAAAACTTAGCAGGATGAATACAAAAAGAGAATACACGTAGCTGTCGCATGAGCAAACAAAACGTCCAGCAGGAACTAAGGTAGCAGGCGGTCTTAAATACTAAACAATAATTAAAGACAGGTGTGCGCCAAGCGCCAGTGCAGATGGAACAAATGAAGTCGCCATGGTGATGAATATAAACTAGGAAGTGCTCAAACAAAGGGATCGGCAGAGTCCAGAAATGATCAGAACACAAAAAGGATACAAACATAAACTCGAGATTTGATCCAGGAACCGGATCACAACATTAGCACCTTCTTTCTCTCGTATTACCAGTCGCAACGCACCGTTAGCACCACAGCTAATGTTACCCATGTAGCTACCTCTCCGCTCGGGGAGAGCGTGTGACGTTGCAAAACGGGACTTTTTGGTCACGTCTGTATCCTCTCCCCCCTCCTTCTCCCGGCCGCTTACTGTTAAAAACAACAGATGATTAGATTAACACGTACCACCTGTGAAATCTAATCACCTGCCAGGTGTGTCTCGCCGTCAGCTCATGCCCCGCCCCTATCCGATTGTGCTCCATGAATTGATTTACGTGGACCCCGCCTTAAACAAGTTCAAAAAGTTATTCGGATGTTACCATTTAGTGGTCAATTGTACGGAATATGTACTGTGTACTGTGCAATCTACTAATAAAAGTTTCAATTAATCAATCAAAAAACTTGTCCTCAGCACCATAGACAGAGGCGGTGACATTTGCTCATGCAGGCGCGCTGACCACTTCTCCCTCCACAGATGGATGTATGAAAACTGATATAAAGAACTATGAGTGTTGAGGAGAGGTGAAAACTGCTTTATTTACAACATTTATTATGTAATTCTGCATTCTTCTCCTCTTGCCCAAAACTTTCCCATTTGGCATGCACATGGATGCATGTTTTGGAATCTGGTGTGGAACTGCACTTTAGAAAAAACTGCCCCTGAAGCGGCGGGAGCAGAGCAGCAGTGAATGTTCGGTAGAGGTGACATGGGGCCGACCTTGCCATTTACCGTTATTGCCTGAAAAGCTGGAAATGTAGGCTGGAACTCCATGAACAAGCCCTGCATAGTTGACAACACTAAATGTTATTTTTAAGCACAGGCCTGTAAAAAGTATTTACTAAAAGGTGTCTCGATGTCGCGTGAGCAGAAAGATGGAGAGTTTTTATCCATTTTAGGGCACTGCTGATGGCGGGGAGACGTAATAAAGGGCAACAGCAGCAGGTTAGCGAGGGTATTCAGCACTGGCTGCTGTTTCCCAGACATCATGAAAAGTCATGCTATTAGTGGACCAAGCTTACTGCCAGATCCTAAACTTATTTTCATACTAACCCTTCTTCTACTGGCAGCCAAGATCGGACTATGAATATGTTTTACAGCTCCAGTCGTCTTCATCATGACGGCAAACAGGGGTGACGGTCACTTCCTGTCAGCAGGTTGGGCCTAACAAACCTGCTGCTGACCTTAACAAAAACAAGTGCATTATTTATTATAGATGATTATTTATTGAAAGCCACCTTTTAATGTGTTTAATTATTTTACCCATGACTCAAATGAGGAAAAGCAGTACAGAAAATGAATCCATCCATCCATTTTTCTATCACTTGTCCCGTTCGGGGTTGCTGGAGGCTATCTCAGCTGCATTCGGGCAGAAGGCGGGGTACACCCTGGACAAGTCGCCACCTCATCGCAGGGCCAACACAGATAGACAGACAACATTCACATTCACACACTAGTGTTGTACTCTGGCTTCCTCCCACTGCCAAAGACAGAAAATGAATGATTAAATTAATTTAGTTTTTTATTTTTCTAAAAAACACTATTTCTCAGTCATGGAATTATAGAATTACACTTACAAACCCCGTTTCAAAATGAGTTGGGAAATTGTGTTGGATGTAAATATAAACGGTATATAATGATTTGCAAATCCTTTTCAACCCATATTCAATTGAATGCACTACAAAGACAAGATATTTGATGTTCAAACTCATAAACTTTATTTTTTTTTGTTGCAAATAATAATGAACTTAGAATTTCATGTGCCAAAGTAGTTGGGAAAGGGCATGTTCACCACTGTGTTACATCACCTTTTCTTTTAAAAACACTCAATAAACGTTTGGGAACTGAGGAAACTAATTGTTGAAGTTTTGAAAGTGGAATTCTTTCCCATTCTTGTTTTATGTAGAGCTTCAGTCGTTCAACAGTACGGCGTCTCCGCTATCATATTTTACGCTTCATAATGCGCCACACATTTTCGATGGGAGACAGGTCTGGACTGCAGGCGGGCCAGGAAAGTACCCGCACTCTTTTTTTTAACGAAGCCACGCTGTTGTAACACGTGCTGAATGTGGCTTGGCATTGTCTTGCTGTAATAAGCAGGGGCGTCCATGAAAAAGACGGCGCTTAGATGGCAGCATATGTTGTTCCAAAAGCTGTATGCATTAATGGTGCCTTCACAGATGTGTAAGTTACCCATGCCTTGGGCAATGAAGCACCCCCATTATTATTTTAAACTTTGCGTCGATAACAGTCTGGATGGTTCAAAAACAATTTGAAATGTGGACTCGTCAGACCTCAGAACACTTTTCCACTTTGCATCAGTCCATCTTAGATGATCTCGGGTCCAGAAAAGCCAGCGGCGTTTCTGGATGTTGTTGATGAATGGCCTACACTTTGCTTAGTAGAGGTTTAACTTGCACTTACAGATGTAGCGAAGAACTGTATTGAGTAACAGTGTTTTTCTGAAATGTTCCTGAGCCCATGTGGTGATATCCTTTACAGATTGATGTCGGCTTTTGATACAGTGCCGTCTGAGGGATCGAAGGTCACGGTTATTCAATGATGGTTTCCAGCCATGCCTCTTACGTGGAGTGATTTCTCCAGATTCTCTGAACCTTTTGATGATATTATGGACCATCCATCCATCCATCCATTTTCTACCGCTTATTCCCTTTTGGGGTCGCGGGGGGCGCTGGCGCCTATCTCAGCTACAATCATTGATGTTGAAATCCCAAAATTTCTTGCAATTGCACTTTGAGAAACATTGTTCTGTTTGACTATTTGCTCACGCAGTTGTGGACAAAGGGGTGTACCTCGCCCCATCCTTTCTTGTAAAAGACAGAGCATTTTTTATGAAGCTGTTTTTATACCCAATCATGGCACCCACCTGTTCCCAATTAGCCAGCACACCTGTGGGATGTTCCAAAAGAGTGTTTGATGAGCATTCCTTAACTTTATCAGTATTTATCGCCACCTTTCCCAACTTCTTTGTCACATGTTGCTGGCATCAAATCAATCAATCAATCAATGTTTACTTATATAGCCCTAAATCACTAGTGTCTCAAAGGGCTGCACAAACCACCACGACATCCTCGGTAGGCCCACATAAGGGCAAGGAAAACTCACACCCAGTGGGACATCGGTGACAATAATGACCCAGTGGGACGTCGGTGACAATGATGACTATGAGAACCTTAGAGAGGAGGAAAGCAATGGATGTCGAGCGGGTCTAACATGATACTGTGAAAGTTCAATCCACAATGGATACAACACACTCGCGAGAGTCCAGTCCAAAGAGGATCCAAGACACAGCAGCGAGAGTCCCGTTCACAGCGCAGCCAGCAGGAAACCATCCCAAGCGTAGGCGGACCAGCAGCGCAGAGATGTCCCCAGCCGATACACAGACAAGCAGTACATGGCCACCGGATCGGACCGGACCCCCTCCACACGGGAGAGTGGGACATAGAAGAAAAAGAAAAGAAACGGCAGATCCACTGGTCTAAAAAGGGAGTCTATTTAAAGGCTATAGTATATAAATGAGTTTTAAGGTGAGACTTAAATGTTTCTACTGAGGTGGCATCTCGAACTGTTACCGGGAGGGTATTCCAGAGTACTGGAGCCCGAACGGAAAATGCTCTATAGCCCGCAGACTTTTTTTGGGCTTTGGGAATCACTAATAAGCCGGAGTCCTTTGAACGCAGATTTCTTGCCGGGACATATGGTACAATACAATCGGCAAGATAAGATGGAGCTAGACCGTGTAGTATTTTATACGTAAGTAGTAAAACCTTAAAGTCACATCTTAAGTGCACAGGAAGCCAGTGCAGGTGAGCCAGTACAGGCGTAATGTGATCAAACTTTCTTGTTCTTGTCAAAAGTCTAGCAGCCGCATTTTGTACCAACTGTAATCTTTTAATGCTAGACATGGGGAGACCCGAAAATAATACGTTACAGTAGTCGAGGCGGGATGGAGGAAAGTGGTGTTCTGTGGGGATTAGCCTTCTGCTTTGTTTTTAGCCCCGCTCGGCATCCGCGTTTCCGATCACACCGCTGGCGTCTGCTCCGTAGACGGCCCCCGCTGCTACTAGACTCCCCTGCTTCACAGGCTGCTGGATGTAGCCGCCGACGTATTCCCATGCTAGTTAGCACGTCTAGCACGCACGCGTCTATCAGTCCAAAACGGCCCGATATGTCCACATCCAGAAGTGTCTGGCGGTCGTACGTGATCACGGAGTGACCACGATGTGAGCCAGCCATGAAGTTTGTGGAATTGTCCGGTATTTCTGCCAAATGTTCCATCTTTAGCAGGAGCTCCTCGAGAGCGCAGCCCGTCCGGGCGCCGCCATCTTGGATCTATAAATGCTAGAGTTAATGATTATTTGCAAAAAAAAAAAAATGTTTATCAGTTTGAACATCACATATGTTGTCTTTGTAGTGCATTCAATTGAATATGGGTTGAAAAGGATTTGCAAATCATTGTTTTCCGTTTATATTTACATCTAACACAATTTCCCCACTCATATGGAATCGGGGTTTGTACATTTCTTGATTTTTACATCTGATTATATACATTTTGTCCATATTAATAATATATTTTCTTAAGCTGGGCAGCAGGGTGGAACTAATATTATAGTGTGAGAGTCCAGTCCATAGTGGAGCTAGTTAATAGTGTGAGAGTCCAGTCCATAGTGGATCTAACATAATAGTGTGAGAGTCCAGTCCATAGTGGAGCTAGTTAATAGTGTGAGAGTCCAGTCCATAGTGGATCTAACATAATAGTGTGAGAGTCCAGTCCATGGTGGATCTAACATAATAGTGTGAGAGTCCAGTCCATAGTGGATCTAACATAATAGTGTGAGAGTCCAGTCCATAGTGGATCTAACATAATAGTGTGAGAGTCCAGTCCATAGTGGATCTAACATAATAGTGTGAGAGTCCAGTCCATAGTGGATCTAACATAATAATGAGAGTCCAATCCATAGTACATCTAACATAATAGTGTGAGAGTCCAGTCCATAGTGGATTCAGTTATTTGTGTGAGAGTCCAGTCAACTCAAGGCTTCGTGGCCAGATCTGGCCTGCCACATCATTTAATTAAAGTGGCCTGCGAAAACCTTGAAGTAATATAAAAGTATTTTTTGTTTCCCTATCAAATGTTTTTATTCTTTCCATTGTAACTGAACAAAATACTTCTATTGAATGCAATTGTATATATTTTAAGCTTCAATATTATCTAATATTGCTACAAATATACTATCATATACTTTGTATTTCAGTGTTTTGGTTGGTATAAAAATAATAAATATTTGCTTGACTTAGGATTTCAAAGCAAATGATCCTTAAAATTGTACACTGTAAAATGACAGTAGATTTTACAGGGTAAAAGAAAATTGGCTTCTTTAAAATTTTACTATGGAAAAAACTTTAGTACTGTTTTTCCATTTACATTAAAAAAAGTGAATTTTATGGTAAAATTGTGCAGCCCTTTGAGACACTTGCGATTAAGGGCTACATAAATAAACTTTGATTTATTGATTGATTGATTGATTGATGACAACTGAGCTGCCAGTTATTTACTGCAAAATTCAAAGATGTTTTTTTAACATCCTTGGAAGAAAAAAAAAATATATATATATATCAATCAATCAATCAATATATATATACAGTATATATATATATATATATATATATATATATATATATATATATATATATATATATATATATATATATATATATATATATATATATATATATATATATATATATATAAAATACATAGGCAAGTGTATAATAATATCAAGAATACATTTTTATTAGATGAAGTATTCACACTCACAAACGGCCCTCTGAGGGCCACGGTAACTGCGATGTGGCCCTCAGTGAAAACGAGTTCAACACTCCTGGTGTACCCCGCCTCTTGCCCGAAGTCATCTGGGGTAGGCTCCAGCTAACCCATGACCCTAATAGATGGAGGAATAGGTTTTTGCCCATTTATAGTATTTTGTTTATTTTGAGTGGGCTTCACTACGGTAAGCGATCTGCAACACTTTTTTTCCCCCCATTATCGACTTATTGTTTATCTTTTCACATGACGTTTGGACAATATCTTTTTTAATCTAAACATTGAACATATTGGATTGAATCCATGTAGTATTTTTGTTTATTATTCACTTTCATGATTGTTCATAGTGAATAAAAATCTTTACATCATTTGTAAAATATTAATAGTACATTAATAATAATATATAACCAGGGTGTACCCCGCCTTCTGCCCGAATGCAGCTGAGATAGGCTCCAGCGATCCCCCTGCCACCGCGAAAGGAACAAGCGGTAGAACATGGATGGATGGATGGATGATCATAGACAAACTCAAACTGCAATTTTGTTGGTTGTGTCTTTTATGCACACACTCAGGCTCCCATAGTCACATCTACAATAATCCCTCGTTTATCCTTTCAGGCCTGGTCCAGTTAATTAATTTCCGCAAAGTAGGAATTATTAGTTATAAATGGAGTATTTTTAAAACTAATGAAAAACAATATAAGGCTTTCTAATTACAGTTTTTAACAATCATAAGCCCTGAATAACACCCTCACAGTCCCCTGTACAGATGGATGGATGGATAGATAGATAGATAGATAGATAGATAGATAGATAGATAGATAGATAGATAGATAGTACTTTATTGATTCCTTCAGGGGAGTTCCCTCAGGTAAATTTTAATTCCAGCAGCGGTGTAAAGAATTGAGATCAAATTTAAGAAATAAAAAGTAAATAATGGGGGTATAAATGGAAACAAAATAGAAAAATATTACAATAAGAATAAAAATAAAACGCAACAATGAGAATAAAAATATAACAGTAAAATAAGAATATAACAATAGAAACTAGGCACGCTGCAAAGGTAAAAGCGTGATGCGACTGTATTACAATACTCACGAGGCTGCAGTCCGCTCTATCGCCCCTGGCGTGATATACAAGTAATAGTAAAGACCGAAATGAGGCCACAAACAAAAGCTTGTTTCGTGCCTCAAAAAGCCTCGTAAAAACATTTTTTTAGCTAACAAAACAGGGTTAAAAAAAAAAAAAACGTTGTCTCCTTCCAACCAGAAAATACCTCAGTGTGTGTGTTTGTGCAAGTGTGCACGGACAAGACCCAGCTCACGTGACTCATTTGATGAAGGGTCATAAAAATCAAGTCCTGAACGCGCCTTCTTTCTAATCCAAATCCGCCTCAGCTCACAATCCAAGTCATGCTTTTTTTGGCAAATTCTCCCCCAATACTACAGCTGAAAGTCAGTTCCACCTGGACCGGGGTGCAGATGTACTACTTTTTATTTTTCCATTGCTGCATTTAAATAATTTTCTTATGTATGTTGGCTCCGTGGGCAGCAGGAAATGTTTTTTTGCTGTCTAAAAACTGCTTGAAAGGAGACTGACTCCTAGACACCTGTGTCGTGTTTGTCTTGGGTTGGACACGTTGCATTTAGGATACGATCTTAAAAAAAACTGTGACGTGATTTCCTCTGACCGATGAATACAAAATACTGTCTGAAATCCTGCCAGTTCGCTGGTCATGAATCTGACATATCTACAAGCGGAAAGAGACCTTTTGCCCACAGTCTACAGCAGGGCTATTCAAAGGGGCCAAATCCAGCCTGAAAATGACAGGATACCGGCCTCACGGTTTGAGTTTAAAACTTGGGGGACAAACAATTTTGCAATAAATTCCTAAAAACACTAGGGTGCTCCTGTTATATAAAGGAACTTAGACCTCTAAACCAGTGTTTTTTAACCTGGGTTCGATTGAACCCTAGGGGTTCGGTGAGTCTGCCTCAGGGGTTCGGCGCAGCCTCCGCCACGGAGGTAAAGACACATCCGACTTATCGTGTAAAAAAAAAAAACTTCTCCCTATCGCCGCATTAGGGATACCCCCCAACAATGTTCCCTCTATTTCTCCATCTGATTTGCAGGTTGTTTGATTGATCGATTGAAACTTTTACTAGCAGATTGCAAAGGAAGAGAATACTCCCGTCCAAAAGCAGAACCTAGTAACTCACTTCTAGAGATACCCTTGAGAGACTAGGTTTTTCTGTTGTATCTACATTGTTATGTGGTAGTTGCTAGGTCCTGCCATGCATGTAACAGCTTACTTACGGAAAAAAAAATACAATAACGCATACACTAATGTAAAGCATATCACCTAGTAACTCCAAAATTGTTATCAGCTCAGTTTTGTCCAAAATTGAGTTACTGGGTTTTGCAGTACAGTTTTCACATTACAGTCGATATTCCGTACAATTGACCACTAAATGGTAACACCCGAATAAGCTTTTCAACTTGTTTAAGTCGGGGTCCACGTTAATCAATTCATGGTAAGGTGTGTAATTTGTTGTGAGTTCATGCACTGTGTTGGTTTTGTTCTTTCAACGAGGTGATGTTCATGCACGGTTCATTTTGTGCACCAGTAAAAAAAATAAATACTTTTTTTCTTGAATTAAAAAAAAAAAACATTATATTTTTCACTAAAGGGTTCGGTGTATGTGCATATGAAACTGGTGGGGTTCGGTACGTCCAACAAGGTTAAGAACCACTGCTCCAAACACAGATCCTTGAATTGATATTTAACCATGCTAGAAAACATAGAACACTGAGGTGCAAACTTGTGATGTACATAACTGAGGCGTGCTTCAAGGCACCCCTCTAAGTCCTCTCCTTTTTGGCGTTATGTGATTTATGTAACTAGGGCAATATGGTGGAAGAGGTGTTAGTGCATCTGCCTCACAATACGAAGGTCCTGGGTTCGAGCCTCTGCTCGGGATCTTTCTGTGTGAAGTTTGCATGTCCTCCCCTTGACTGCGTAGGTTCCCTCCGGGTACTTCGGCTTCCTCCCACTTCCAAAGACATGCACCTGGGTATAGGTTGATTGGCAACACTAAATTGGCCCTAGTGTGTGAATGTGAGTGTGAATGTTGTCTGTCTAACTGTGTTGGCCCTGTCATGAGGTGGCAGCTTGTCCAGGGTGTATCCCGCCTTCCGCCCGATTGTAGCTGACATAGGCTCCAGCGACCCCGCAGGGAAAAAGCTGTGAAAAATGGATGGATTTATGTAACTAAGGTGTTGCTGTAGCTTGTTTACTTCAGATGCAGAGAGTAGTCATTTGTTCAACTTCTGTAGTTATGATTTACTTGTGGTGTTCCTCAAAGTTCCAGATTAGGTCCTTTCTTATTCATCATTTGCGATATTCAACTGGTTGCTCGCGAATACAGTTTAAAAAACTTGTGAGAGACTCACCTTCTTGCAGAAGATTCTTAAAAACACGAGTGCTGTCATTGAGATGATTGTCATCCTTAAAGGGCAACATTATCACCTTTTCTGAAGGGTTAAAACCAATAAAAATCAATTCCCAGTGGCTTATTTTATTTTTCTAAGTTTTTCTAAAAATGTTACCCATCATGCAATATCCCGAAAAACGGCTTCAAAGTGCCTGATTTACACCATCGCTATATCCACCCGTCCATTCTCCTGTGACGTAACTGCGTGAAGCCACCAGAAACAAACATGGCAGATAGTACAGAAAGGTATAGCATAGTAGCTCGGATTCTGACTCGGATTTCAGCGGCGCAAGCGATTCAACAGATTACGCATGTATTGAAACGGGTGGTTGGAGTGTGGAGGCAGGTACCGAAAACGAAATTAAAGAAGAGACAGAAGCTTTTGAGCCATATCACGACAGACAACGGCACGGGAGGAAGCGCGGACGAATTCGGCGATTGCCTACTAACCAACGATTGGTATGTGTTTGTTGGGCATTAGATGTGGGTGGAGGGAAAGGCTGGATGCAAATATAGCTGCAAATGAGGCATAATAATGAAATATGTATATGCAGCTTGCCTAAATAGCATGTTAGCATCGATTAGCTTGCAGTCATGCCGTGACCAAATATGTCTGATTAGCACATAAATCAATAACATCAACAAAACTCACCTTTGTGATTTCGTTGACTTTATCGTTGGAAATGCATCTGCTTTGAGTGTCGCAGGATATCCACACATTCTTGCCAACTCTGTCGTAGCATAGCTGTCGTCGGTACAGTGTGCAGAACAAACGAGGGACTTTCGCATCTTTTGACCACTGTTGCAACTTGAATCCGTCTCTGTTCGTCTTGTTACACCCTCCGACAACACACCGACGAGGCATGATGTCTCCAAGGTACCGGAAAACAATCGAAAAAACGGAAAATAACAGAGCTGATTTGACTTGGTGTGTGTAATGTGTTTGAGAAAATGGCAGGTCGCTTCACGACGTGACATCACGGGTGAAAGATCATTGCTCCGACAGGCGAATAATTGAAAGGCGTTTAAATCGCCAAATTCGACCTTTTAGAGTTCGGAAATTGGTTAAAAAAATATATATTGTCTTTTTTTCTGCAACATCAAGGTATATATTGACGCTTACATAGGTCTGGTGATAATGTTCCCCTTTAAAAACAGCAGAGTGCCCCTGTAACCAAACTCTACTTTAGAGGACGTTGGTTCTCCGTAATTTACCAAATAAGAATAATAGTGAAGGTTATAAGTCTGGCCCCTAGTCCTTAGGTTTTTGGAAATGTGGCCCCAAAGACAACTGAGTTGAATATACCTGGTCTACTGGACTCGAATTCATTCCCGAGAGCCCTCAACTGGATGTGTGGTAGACAATGGAAGGAATGGAGTATGTGGATACCTTAGTTTCTTCTCATCTGTGAAGACATTGTGGAATTGTTTTGTTAGCTGACATTGAAAATGTTGACTTTTGCTGTTATCGTTTTTCCAAAAAGTGTTTGAAATGTTTCAATTCCGTGCAAGTTCATCCATATCTAACCCTTCCTAGAAGAAAATGGCTTTAACCAAACTGTTCCCACAAAATCGGAAGCATGCAGTTGGACAATTACCTATGGTAGATGTATTGATTAACAGGTGTGGTCTCAATATTTGGGCTTAAACACAGCCAATGATTTTACTAGACATGTGAACATTAGGACCACTCTCCGTCGATTCTCTTCCACAATAGCCCTGCAATTAACTTGTGATCAGTCGTGGTAAGCCCTTACCTTGACTCTAGAGTACATAACTGCAAACAGGACAGAAATATTACCAAAATCAGATAATGGAGGTGTAATTGCAATACCATAACGAGTTCTTGAAAAGATTCCTGTAAATAATCACTGTGTTCCTTTGTATGTTGAATTTCTGTGTCACGTTTTCCATTAACGTGCTTCTATGATCCTGTGATCACAAGGACACAAAATTAGACAGAGTTGGGCTCGTCTCCACATGAGTGCATGCTAGAGTGTTGCTGTTCCGAGGTTTGCCAAAAGGATCACGTCCTTGCTGTCTCATGTTGGCCAGACATGCCTTTTGCAAGGCAGCTGGGGGTCACCTGTGTCACCATTTGTCCAGCTTTGGTCAGGTTTGTCGTAACATACATGATGGAAGGAAGAGTTCAGTGTGTACACAAGGGAGAATGAAACCTAACCAGCCAATTAGGAATGAAAGATCAAGTACCTTCTATCTTTTATACCGCTTGTCGTGCTTAGGGTCAAGGGAGAGCTGAAGCCTATCCCAGCTGACGTTGGGTGAGAGGCAGAGTACATCCTGGACCGGCCCCAAGTTAATCACAGGGCACATACACACAAACAACCATTCACACTCCCTTTCACATCTACAAATTGTTTAGAGTCTTCAGTTCACCAAACATGTATGCTCTTTGCACTCTCAGGGCTTTGAATTGGTCGCAACTGGACTGTTCAGGTCATCCGGAGCTGTCCTACCTAGTCTTGAGCATGAAGTAATGAAGTCTGCTCAAGACGACCCGAACAGTCCAGTGGCGATCAATTCAATGACACTTGTAACGGAGGCCTGTCATGGGCCTGACAACCTTAAGAGCTTACACAGGACACAGAGTCAGCAGCCTGGGCTTTTAGGTCAGTAGCTAGCATGCTCCTCTTTCATTTAGGAAGACCAGGTTTGAGTCCTGGGCAGACCGCAAGCAGGGACTGAACCAGGTGGGTTACACAGTACAGGGACCTGGATGAATGACGATATCCACAGAAACCGGTTTTAGGATGTAAAAACAAGGCTTACTCCACACAGAAATATGCCAATAGAGAGTAAAACCTGGAATTCCTGGTTGTGAGGTAGCTATGCGAACCACGATTCTAATTAGTAGCTAATCCCCGCTGACATGTTCATTAGGGTTGTGAGTTGCTGATAGGATAGTTGGTACTTCTCCAGTTTGGGACTACTTCTTATTGCCGTAGCAGTTTGTGAGACTGTCACTACAATCCGATTGAGTACTAAGTAACTTCCATTGGGGTCGGTCTTGGTTCTTAATTGTCTTTTGACCATGAAATGTTTCAGGACAATGTTGCTCTTTTGGAAGGGGATGATGTGACAGATGCCCGATGTTTTTACTAACAAAGTCAGCTGAGGGGAGAGAGAAGACTGCCTGTTGCGCTGGCTGTCCTTTTGTGGACAACGTTCAAGGTGGTGATCTGATCTTTATAGGGCACTTGGGCCCTGAACCCTCCTGCTAACCTGGCACCGTCACTTCGAAGCCAGGCCAGTGAGAAGCAGCATAAACCGGAGTGAGCCAGAGCTGGCAGCTACATCATCGCCCCCATTGCCTCCTCCTTCCTCTTACTTCTTCCTCCCATATGTGCGCACGTGCTTATGAGAGCCCTCTATTGTGTCTATTTTCTGTAACGTCTGAGTCACAACTTTCTCTCTGACAAGCGAGTTGTTTGTCCAGATGTTCCTTGATGACAGAAAATGCCTTACTGCTGTCCTGTCACAAAACATTAAATCTTTTCACTGCCTTTTCTGATCAAAGATGCTTTGGTTCTGCCATATTTTGTAATTCGGTCAAGTTTTCAGGCGTCTGTTGTCATCTGTCTGACTGTACAATCGAAGCTGTGGCCTGTCTGCTCTGCAGTTCCAACCAACAAACTCCAAAGCAGGGCACGCATAAAAAGACAATCGGGCGGTTTTCTTCCCGTTTTTTCCCCCTTCCGACCATAGACGCCAAGACGCCCATTATCTTTTGTCTTTCAAGATTTTTCTGAGTTTTTTTTTTTAGGTGAATTTCTCGCAATATCGCAAATTGACCACCAACTTTCCCGGGCGGTCAATATTGAACATGGACTCTCACTATTATGTTAGATCCACAATGGACTGGACTTTCACAATACTATGCTAGACCCACTTGACATCCATTGCATCCGGTCCCCCCTATTGGGGTCACCCACTTCTGCGGTACTCTCCACGGTTTCTCATTGTCATTCTCATTGACATCCCACTGGGTTGTGAGTTGTTCCTTGCCCTTATGTGGGATCTGAACAGAGGATGTCGTTGTGGCTTGTGCAGCCCTTTAAGACACTTGTGATTTAGGGCTATATAAATAAACATTGATTGATTGATGTTCAGTATTTACGACCAAAACTCCTAATGTCTGTAGGAAACGCCAACAATTCTGTAGTACAGAAAGTAGCCAAACAAGAAGCTAAAAAGAGAGAGCGCGACTGACAGAGAGAGAGACTATCGATACACCCACTCTGGTATCGAGACTATAGATATAGCACCATTTGTATCGATATATCCACGCTGGTATTGATACTAGCTATAAATCTACGTTGGTATTGATGTACCCATGTTTGTATCAATACTATCGATATACCGATGTTTGTACTGATACTATCTATATACCCACGTTGGTATCGATACTGTCGATTGATACGCCCATCCCAATAGATCACGTTTGTTAACGCAAGAGTTTGGGCTCGGGAGACTTATATCTGGCTCAGTGCTGAAAGAGAGTCTTTACCTGTGTGCTGTGCTGTGTTGATATGATCTTAGCACATCACACATATACAGATAAAACTGATTAAAGCCTATTTTTTTACATTTATATGTAGGGTCTGGAACAGATTAAAAAAAAAAAACGTATCTGGTCAAAAACGACATAATATATAATACAAAAGCCCTTGCCTTGTTGTTAGCATTAGCATTTTGAGTTGTAACTGTTTGAAATGGACATTATTGCCATCTACAGGACTTAGACAGAATGACACCAACCTAACATACGGTACTGAAAACAGTAGAACAGTAGCTTTCAGCGCGTCCATGCGGTGTAAGAAATGCTTATTTATGTGAATGGATTGTGCAGTTTGACATTAAAGGCCTACTGAAATGTGATTTTCTTATTTAGACGGGGATAGCAGGTCCATTCTATCAATCAATCAATCAATGTTTACTTATATAGCCCTAAATCACTAGTGTCTCAAAGGGCTGCACAAACCACCACGACATCCTCGGTAGGCCCACATAAGGGCAAGGAAAACTCACACCCAGTGGGACATTGGTGACAATAATGACCCAGTGGGACGTCAGTGACAATGATGACTATGAGAACCTTAGAGAGGAGGAAAGCAATGGATGTCGAGCGGGTCTAACATGATACTGTGAAAGTTCAATCCACAATGGATACAACACAGTCGCGAGAGTCCAGTCCAAAGAGGATCCAAGACACAGCAGCGAGAGTCCCGTTCACAGCGGAGCCAGCAGGAAACCATCCCAAGCGTAGGCGGACCAGCAGCGCAGAGATGTCCCCAGCCGATACACAGGCGAGCAGTACATGGCCACCGGATCGGACCGGACCCCCTCCACACGGGAGAGTGGGACATAGAAGAAAAAGAAAAGAAACGGCAGATCAACTGGTCTAAAAAGGGAGTCTATTTAAAGGCTAGAGTATACAAGTGAGTTTTAAGGTGAGACTTAAATGCTTCTACTGAGGTGGCATCGCGAACTGTTACCGGGAGGGTATTCCAGAGTACTGGAGCCCGAACGGAAAATGCTCTATAGCCCGCAGACTTTTTTTGGGCTTTGGGAATCACTAATAAGCCGGAGTCCTTTGAACGCAGATTTCTTGCCGGGACATATGGTACAATACAATCGGCAAGATAAGATGGAGCGTAAGTAGTAAAACCTTAAAGTCACATCTTAAGTGCACAGGAAGCCACTGCAGGTGAGCCAGTATAGGCGTAATGTGATCAAACTTTCTTGTTCTTGTCAAAAGTCTAGCAGCCGCATTTTGTACCAACTGTAATCTTTTAATGCTAGACATGGGGAGACCCGAAAATAATACGTTACAGTAGTCGAGGCGAGACGTAACAAACGCATGGATAATGATCTCAGCGTCTTTAGTGGACAGAATGGAGCGAATTTTAGCGATGTTACGGAGATGAAAGAAGGCCGTTTTAGTAACGCTTTTAATGTGTGCCTCAAAGGAGAGAGTTGGGTCGAAGATAATACCCAGATTCTTTACCGTGTCGCCTTGTTTAATTGTTTGGTTGTCAAATGTTAGAGTTGTATTATTAAATAGAGTTCGGTGTCTAGCAGGACCGATAATCAGCATTTCCGTTTTTTTGGCGTTGAGTTGCAAAAAGTTAGCGGACATCCATTGTTTAATTTCATTAAGACACGCCTCCAGCTGACTACAATCCGGCGTGTTGTTCAGCTTTAGGGGCATGTAGAGTTGGGTGTCATCAGCATAACAGTGAAAGCTAATACCGTATTTGCGTATGATGTCACCTAGCGGCAGCATGTAGATGCTGAAGAGTGCAGGGCCAAGGACCGAACCCTGGGGAACTCCACACGTTACCTTAACGTAGTCCGAGGTCACATTGTTATGGGAGACACACTGCATCCTATCAGTAAGATAAGAGTTAAACCAAGACAGGGCTAAGTCTGAC
>NC_084632.1:20502421-20507421 GCF_033978795.1 Nerophis ophidion | reverse complement strand
AGGACCGCCCTTTCTACATATATAAAGATTTGTTTTTACAACATGAATAATATATACATACTATGCAAATATAAAAAAGTTTGTTCTGAAAAATTAGTTGGAATTTTACAAGAAAAAGTCACAATTTCACAAGAAAAACTTAGAATTTTGGCAGTATTATGATTATTATGTCGTAATTTTACTCCACAGAAGTCAAAATTGTACAATGAAAACTGAACATGTGTACTATTTTGTGATAAAAGTTGGAATTTTACTCCATAACAGTTGCAATTTTACAAGAAAAAGCTTCAAATGTTGTCAATTTTATGAAAAGAGTCGTGATTTTACTCGACAACAGTCACAATTTCAAAAGAAAACTGTAAAATTGTTGGCAGTATCACAATAATAATCGAAAATTTTACTTGGCAAAATTATGATGAAAGTCATTATTTACTCAAAAAATGTCACTATTTTACAAGAAGAAAAAAAATGGCAATATTGTGATAAAAGTGCAAATTTTATATGACACACTTCGCCATTTTGCATTAAAAAGTAATAATTTTACACAAATAAATGTAATAATTTTACGAGGAAATATTGCAATATTGCAGAAACAGAAATAATATGAGAAACCATTGTGAGGAAGACTGCTTTTTTAGTTCATTTTTTAATTTTTTTGTTTGTTTTTTAATCTTCATTATTTACTTCAAGTTATTACAGTATGTCTCTCTATATATTTTTATTTTATTTTTGTTGTTAAGGTTTGCCAAAGAGGGTGCATTTCAATTTATTTTCACACTTGTTATTTCATATGTTGACCAGAGGGGGAGCACTTTTAAAACCGACACACAGTTAATTTTAATAAAATCCCTCCTTTTTAGGACCACCCTCATTTTGATAGATTTCACCACCAGGGGTGCTAACAAAACCTTATCTATTAGATGCAATAGTTTTCCATATTGGGACCATATACATGTCCCAACTTGTTCACCGGTCCTCATGTGGAAGGTACTTTTCTTTGTTGATGTCTCAAGAAGGGTAAAATACAAGAACACACACACACACACACACACACACACACACACACACTGTGGCCCCGCACATCTTCCACATGTGATTACACTCAAATTCTGGAGCCTCAGCACAGCTGGGGCTGCACAGAGGAAGTGTGTGTGTGTGTGTGTGTGTGTGTGTGTGTGTGTGTGTGTGTGTGTGTGTGTGTGTGTGTCAAGGGAGTGGGGGGTCAACTCATACCAGCCTGTCTTTAAAAAGCAGTTGGCACTTGCCCGCCGTACTACTGTATGTATGGTGTACAGTACATGTAGTGTACATGTGACACCAATGGTGTTGATATAAAGCAGGGGTCATCAACATTTTCCATGCAAGGACCCCCAAACTGAAGTAGAAGTGAAGCAACTACCCTCCGACTTGTGATTTTATGAATTTGTTATTAATATTTTAAATGTTCCTTAGCCTTAAAGGCCTACTAAAATGAGATTTTATTATTTAAACAGGGATAACAGGTCCTTTCTATGTGTCATACCTGATCATTTCGCGATATTGCCATATTTTTGCTGAAAGATTTAGTAGAGAACATCGACGATAAAGTTCGCAACTTTTGGTCGCTAATAAAAAAGCCTTGCCTGTACCGGAAGTAGCAGACCATGTGCGCGTGACGTCACCGGTTGTGAAGCTCCTCACATCCTCACAGTGTTTATAATCATAGCCACCAGCAGCAATAGCGATTCGGACCGAGAAAGCGACGATTTCCCCATTAATTTGAGTGAGGATGAAAGATTTGTGGATGAGGAAAGTTAGAGTGAAGCACTAGAAAAAAAATAAAAAGGCGACAGCAGTGGGAGCGATTCAGATGTTATTAGACACATTTACTAGGATAATTCTGGAAAATCCCTTATCTGATTATTGTGTTACTAGTGTTTTAGTGAGATTATAAAGTCATACCTGAAAGTCGGAGGGGTGTGGTGAACGCCAGTGTCTCTGATGGAAGCCATGGAGGAGCCTAAAAAGTCGCAGCTGCCTTTTTGACTTCTGCTGAAGGACGACTCAAGCTCCGCTCATGTCTCCGGTAAGAGCCGACTTATTACCACAATTTTCTCGCAGAAACGTGCCGGTTGACATGTGGTCGGGAAACATGTTCGCTTGACCGCTCTAAATCTTCACAACAAACAAACACCGGCTGTGTTTTGGTTGCTAAAGGCAGCTGCAATCCACCAACAGCATTCTTGTTTATAGTATCCATTATTAATTGAACAAATTGCAAAAGATTCAGCAACACAGATTTCCAAAATACTGTGTAATTATGCGATTAAAGCAGACGACTTTTAGCCGTGTGTGGTGCTGGGATAAAATGTCTGCTCCAACCAAAAACGTCACAAGCACGCGTCAATATAAGCGTCATCATTCCGCGACGTTTTCAACAGGAAACTTCGCGGGAAATTTAAAATTGTAATTTAGTAAACTAAACCGGCCGTATTGGCATGTGTTGCGATGTTAATATTTCATCATTGATATATAAACTATCAGACTGCGTGGTCGGTAGTAGTGGGTTTCAGTAGGCCTTTAAAAAAGCACAAGATTCAAACAAGAATTTGAAAAAAAAACCTGTATTGACGTTTTACGGCAGAATCAGGTGTCCTAATCACTTGGAGGAATCATGGTGTGGGGTTGTTTTTCAGAAGTTGGGTTTGGGCCCTTAGTTCCAGTGAAAGGAACTTTGAATGCTCCAGGATACCAAAACTTTTTGGACAATTCCAGGCTCCCAACCTTGTGGGAACAGTTTGGAGCGGGCTCCTTCCTCTTCCAACATGACTGCGCACCAGTGCACAAAACAATGTCCATAAAGACATGGATGACAGAATGGTGTCGATAAACTTGACTTGCCTGCACAGAGTCCTGACCTGAATCCGATAGAAGACCTTTAGGGTGAGTTGGAAATGGAGACTGAGAGCCAGCCAATGCGCTTTTGGAAGAATGGTCGAAAATTCTTATAAACACACTCCGCAACCTTGTGGACAGCCTTCCGAGAAGAGTTGAAGTTGTAATAGCTGCTAAAGTTGGACCCACATCATATTGACCCCTATGGGTTAGGAATGGGATGGCACTTCAAGTTCATATGTGAGTCAAGGCAGGTGGCCAAATACTTTTGGCAATATAGTGTATACATGACTCTTAGGTGTGTGTCTGAAAAATGAGCTAAAAAAAAAAAGCCAACTTAGGCTCCAGCAACCCCCGCGACCCCAAAAAGGACAAGCGGTAGTGTGTGTGTGTGTGTGTGTGTGTGTGTGTGTGTGTGTGTGTGTGTGTGTGTGTGTGTGTGTGTGTGTGTGTGTGTGTGTGTGTGTGTGTGTGTGTGTGTGTGTGTGTGTGTGTGCGTGTGTGTGTGTGTGTGACAATCATTGGTACTTAATTCAATAAGAAACACATGTTTAATATACCGTAAGATTTTTTGTTAAAATAAAGCCAATAATGCAATTTTTGCTGGTCCCCTTTCTTTAGAAAAGTACCGAAAAGTGTTGAATTAATTTTAGTACCAGTACCAAAATATTGGTATCGGGACAACAGTAGTATTGTATAATATTTGTAGCATTATTTGATAAAAGTTTAAAAAGTATGTAACCGGATGCAGTCCATGCATTTTTGTCAAACATTTAAATTATTAATTAATTTGAGAGATGGCCGATATTATCGGCCGATTAAAGGCTTTAAAATGTGATATCAGAAATTATCGGTATCGATTTCAAAAAGTATAATTTATGACTTTTTAAAACGCTGCTGTGTACACGGACGTAGGGAGAAGAACAGAGTGCCAATAAACTTTAGAGCCACTGCCTTTGCGTGCCGGCCCAGTCACATAATATCTACGGCTTTTCACACACACAAGTGAATGCAAGCATACTTGGTCAACAGCCATGCAGGTCACACTGAGGGTGGCCGTATAAACAACTTTAACACTGTTACTATTATGTGCCACACTGTGAACCCACACCAAACAAGAATGACAAACACATTTTAGAAGAACATCCGAACCGTAACACAACATAAACACAACAGAACAAATACCTAGAAACCCTTGCAGCACTAACTCTTCCGGGACACTACAATATACACCCCCCCCCCCCCCCCCCCGCTACTCCAACCCCGCCCACCTCAACCTCCTCATGCTCTCTTAGGGAGATCATGTCCCAAATTCCAAGCTGCTGATTTGAGGCATGTTATAAAAAAAAAATGCACTTTGTGACTTCAATAATAAAGATGGCAGTGCCATGTTGGCATTTTCTTCCATATCTTGAGTTGATTTATTTTGGAAAACCTTGTTTCATTGTTTAATGTATCCAGCATAATAATGTGTTACTTCCACGACTGTATATATCGGTGTCGGTTGATATTGGTATCGGTAATTAAGAGTTGGACAATATCGGATAGTGGCAAAAAAGCCATTATCGGACATCTGTAATTAATATAACAAGAAAAAAAAGTACTTTATTGATGCATATCATTTCCAGGCTGTTGCGGGCCTTATAAAAGGATGTGGTGGGCCAGATCTGGCCCCCGGGCTTTGAGTTTGATACCTGTGGATTGAAAGCTATTACAAAGCTTCGTCAGTACGATAAATGGTATGTTTTCAAAACAGACTCGGAGTAAATGACTGATTCTTCCCAAAGTCAAGCGCGTCTACAACAAGGAAGCTGAAGGGTTTGGTTGACAGGATGTTCTCTTGGCTAATCCAGCTGTCAGAGCCCCTCAGCACAACACGTCCTGCCCCCCGTACGTCCCTCACACTGCCGGCCTTTCGCACGTTTCGCTGGATGCACATCAGTGCGGCTCAGCAACAGGCCTCATTGTGCGCCAGTCCTTCCTGCTCTCAGGTACAAAGATTCCTGGGCACGCTTCAGTGGCCTCTGAGACACAATAAGTCCAAAACAAACTCTTTAGCTGGCTTCATGTCTGCTGCTATTTTAAGTCCTTCAACCCGGACCCGCGGTGGCTGCTCACTGGTTTTC
>NC_084632.1:20484921-20497421 GCF_033978795.1 Nerophis ophidion | reverse complement strand
CAAAACCATCCACACTGGCCGTCACCTGTTATGAAAGTAGAATATAACTTTTAAAGACTGCTCAGGTAATGATGACAAAAATAACATATTCAACACTTTGCCAATCCAGGATTTGTTGGGACTAAAAAGCCGAACATGATATCCAAAGTCAAAGTAAAGCTGTCCTTGAACCATTTGGAGTAAAGGCATGGCTTTGGGCTATTTTGAACGCAAACAAGAAACGTGCCTTTAAAATAACTAGTTGGGAGGAATGGACTGGAAAACACATTGTATTTCAAAATCGACTATAGCACTATAAACCCCGGCCGAGTCATAACAAAGACTATAAAAATGGGACCCATTACCTCCCTGCTTAGCACTTAGCATTAAGGGTTGGGATTGGGGGTTAAATCATCAAAAATTATTCCCAGGCGCGGCCACCGCTGCTGCTCACTGCTCCCCTCACCTCCCAGGGGGTGATCTAGGGTGATGGGTCAAATGCAGAGAATAATTTCGCCACATCTAGTGTGTGTGTGTGACAATCATTGCTACTTTAACTTTTTAACTTTAGCATGATTGCATTACGATAGCACGTACTGTACAAATATTCATGAAAACCCTCCTACCGACATCACACATGGGACGGTTTAGTAAGTATGAATTGTTTTAGTTATATTGTAAAACTTACAAACGTTGCTTGGCGCGATGAATGAAGAATTCCAGAAACGTGTTGGTCGAATACTTACGGTTCATGGAACAAGTGAAGTAAATTGTGAAGTGAATTATATTTATATAGCACTTTTTCTATAATGACTCAAAGCGCTTTTACATAGTGAAACCCAATATCCAATTTTACCTTTTAAACCAGTGTGGGTGTCACTGGGAGCAGGTGGGTAAAGTGTCTTGCCCAAGAACACAACAGCAGTGACTAGGATGGCGGAAGCGGGGATCGAACCTGCAACCCTCAAGTTGCTGGCACGGCCGCTCTACCAACCGAGCTATACCGCCCAAAACAGGAAGTACTTTTTCAACCCACACCACCTGCGGTGAGCAAATTAGTCCAAAAGATAGCACCATAGCACAAACAATAACACATCTTTTCAGTGTCTCTGTCGGTGTAACATGGAAACTATTTGTTGAATACAAAACATTCTGGCGGTTACCGAAGAAAAATCTATAATTCAGCCGCACTGTTTAATAAACCGCAGGTGTCAAAGCGTTAGAAAAAGTTGCAGCTTATTGTCCGGAAAATACAGTAATAATTGTGTCATTTTAGACAGTTTCCTATTGTTGATACGTATTGTTTCATGTCATTTCCACTTTAGTCTGACAATGCACATTTAAATCAGTCAAGCCATAATTAGGTCCTTGATGGAATAAACCAAATGTTTTTGGGGCGGTATAGCAACTTGAGGGTTCCTGGCTCGATCCCCACTTCTACCATCCTAGTCACTGGGCAAGAGAGTTTACCCACCTGCTCAAGGTGCCACCCACACTGGTTTAAATGTGACTTCAATATGGGTTTACTATGTAAAAGTGCTTTGAGTCACTAGAGAAAAGCGCTATATAAATATAATTCACTTCACTTTTTGATTTTCCGTTTTGTGAAAACTAAAAAAAATATTTTATTTGTTGCTTGTTTATTTGAGAGTTAGTGTTCTGCAACCCAAAAGGGACAAGCGGTAGGAAATGGATGGATGGATGTTTCTGTGCTGTCAGACCCAAGAGCACATATGTTTCCTCAGACCATTTGGGATAATCGTGTGTTGAAAACAAATCCAAGGCGAGCACATTGAGTCATCTTAACGGAACGTGTTTGTGCCTTTCTAACAGGCGGCTTGCTCAACCGGTTTAAAAAGATCAAAAACAACTAGACGTGCTCCTTGTGAGCCGGCGATGCACCTTGTGTTTTTCTGAAAGAGGTACTCTCGGTTGGCCTTTAAAGGCGGGCACTGTGCCAGGAGAAGAGAGAAAAACAGAGCCATCAAGTTTCCTCTCTTAGGAGAAAGGAGGCGATGCAGAGAAGAATCAGCAGCTGAGGGGAAAAGAGCCTGTTTTGTTGCCCTCTGACATGCCAGCAGCAGGAGCTGCTCTGAAGTAGCACTGAGCTGTGAGCCCGTGGGTGGAGGTCCGGGATGGATGTGACGGGCCCGATTCCACCGAGTCACATCCACACACCAAAGGTCTGATCTCGGAATCAACAAGTCTGCACGTGTCCATGCGGAAAAAACACCTTAGGCATTTTTATTAATATTGTTATTTTTAACAACACTGAACCGGCTTCCTTCCTTATCCAGTGGAGATTCTTGCTTCAATGGTGCCCTGTGCCTTATACTGTACCTTCTTTTTTCTACACCCCACCGTTCAATTGATCCAAATCCTCAGTCAAACTAAACTAAACTCTGCGTTTTTTGTTAGTTTTTTTGATTAAGTATGAATGTAAAATGGGGCCAAAAAAGTTGTGAGTGCCAGCACATTGATAAAGAAGGTGAGAAACACAATTGAATTCAAGAAAACACTCATATTTAGTACAACAAAGCATGATGCTCCTATCGCCAACAAGAAAGGGTCTTCAATAAAGGTAACAATGACGGTATTTGTTTTGGTACCAGTACTGAAATATTGGTATCAGGACAACCTTATGTGGTCGACATAAGCAGGTCCAATATTGGCTTTTTTCTTGGTGCCTCGCTGTTTGTATGATTTTAATTCAACAAAAATGTTCGGAGAAATTTGGCCTGGGTTTTGGGTTTTTTTGCCGAAATCCGATACTCCGATATTGTCCAACTCTTAATATAAGTATGTTTTCTGCAATTTCTTTAAAATCTGTTTTGTTTTCATATTTAACTAAACTAAAGTAGCAATGATTGTCTAACACACACTAGGCGCTATCGCTTGGACGAATTTGCTCACTACAGTTGCTGTGGGTTGAAAAAGTACTTCCTGTTTTGTTCCTTGAACCGCAAGTATTCGACCAACACGTAGGGGCGGTATAGCTCAGTTGGTAGAGTGGCCTTGCCAGCAACTTGAGGGTTCTAGATTTGATCCCCGCTTCCGCCATCCTAGTCACTGCCATTGTGTTCTTGGGCAAGACACTTTACCCACCTGCTCCCAGTGCCACCCACACTGGTTTAAATGTAACTTAGATATTGAGTTTTACTATGTAAAGCGCTTTGAGTCCCTAGAGAAAAAACGCTATATAAAAATAATTCACTTCACTTCACTTCAACTCACAACCCTACCGATCTCAGGGCGGACACTCTAACCACTAGGCCACTGACTAGTATTTGTGAGTTTCTAAAACGGTTTAATTGGATTTACAGTGGAATCTCCTCATTCTACAAACATTGTAGATTTACGAAGCACAGAACAAATAGAAAATATGCTTCTTTGTCTGAGCCTTGTCTCAGTTTACGAACGTTTCATCCACCCATCGTGTGCCTCACAGGGCAGCTATTTTGTGCCAGGCAGCACATCCATTGTGGGTGGGCTGATCCATCTTCAGTGATTATTCAGTCAATTGAACCGCTACTGTGCTAATTGCAACTTTGAGTGCTTAGTAAGTGTGTTTTAAGCCTTTTAATGGTGTTTTTATAGTTTTTCTAGTGCAACATGAGTCCAAAGAAAGCAATAGACAAGCATTGTGTGGTTTCAAACATTCCAGATGTATCCACAGCGTTGTCAACATTGCTTTACCCTTCTCTTACGCTGCATCCAAAGAATATTAACCGACAAGATAATATGGATTAATCTTTTTATTCCTGATCATTGTAGCGTCCTGTTAAAGTTGAGAAGTTTTGTGACTGTGAATGTGAGTGCACAACAGGGCTAGTGACAGTGTAAATGAGGACAGATCTGGTCGTTGTTGTCTTGACTGTCAACTAACAGAAAGTTGATCCACATATAAAACATATCCTGAACAAGTGAGTAAATGAGCGCTGAACACAGGTAAAAATTATGTGTTTTTTTTTTTTATCCCACTCATTGTGGTACCAACTAGATAATGCCACAGTGGGAAATTGTCCTAGTGGGCCGTATAAAAGCAACCACTGAGCCAGTGTCTCACTCTAGGTCATTTCACCCGCAACCCTAATAAGGACAAGCGCTATAGAACAGGGATTCTCAACCTTTTTGACCTCGGGGCCTGACTTTTTCACTACAGAGGGGCCTGGGGCCCACTCAAATATTAACACTGAACGAGTAATCTTACTATTGATTTTAATCATATTCAATAATAATATCTAACCTTATTACTGGTTAGCCTTGTCAAACGATAGGAAACCATGTGTTAATCACAAAATGTATTATCAAGGCTTAGGTCAGGCTAATTATAGAAATAAATACAAATGTAGTGTGTGAAAATGAGTGTGAATGTTGTTTGTCTATGTGTGTTGGTCCTGCGTTGAGGGGGCGACTTGTCCAGGGTGTACCCCACCCAAGTAAGATTTTGTTTATTGTTCATAGTTTCTGCCTTCTGACAGAACGTGGACTTTGAGGTTTGTTTTTCGAGATGGCAAAGGAAAGTTGGAGCGGGCAAGGCGTGAAGGTAGAGACATATTTTCTTTTAACAATTTAACTACAAAAAAAGAAGCAAACAAAAGGCGCGCAGAATGGCGGAGAACAACTTGACTAATGAAACAAAACTTGCACAAAGGCAGAAACTATGAACAATAAACAAAAACTTACTTGGCGTGGAACTATGAAACAAGCAGCGTGAATCATAAACGTGGCATGAAGCAGAGTGGAGGTACAGTCGGCAGGCTGCCTTCCTGGCAACTTCCGGTTTAAATAATAGACATGATTAGTAACAGGTGTGCGAGTGCAAAACGTGAGACAGGTGCGTGACATGAGGACAGGTGAAAACTAATGGGTTGGCATGGAAACAAGGCAAACAAGGAAGTGCAAAAACAGGAAACAATGGAGTCTTAAGCAAAACAGAACATAAGTAAAACAAAACATGATCACATGACATATATATATATATATATATATATATATATATATATATATATATATATATGGGGTTTGGGGGGTCGGTGGAGCCTATCTCAGCTGCATTCGGGCGGAAGGCAGCGTACACCCTGGACAAGTTGCCACCTCATTGCAGGGCGGAAAAATTGTTGAAATAAACAAGACATTTTAAATGACGTTTCTTTTTTACTGTGAATGTACATACAATTAAAATAGCACTTTCACCACAGGAGCTTCACTATATAAAACTTATGTAAAATCACGTTAGACCCGCTCGACATCCATTGTTTTCGGTTCCCCTAGAGGGGAGGGGGGTTTGCCCACATATGTGGTCCTCTCCAAGGTTTCTCATAGTCATCATTGTCACCGACGTCCCACTGGGTGTGAGTTTTCCTTGCCCTTATGTGGGCTCTATCGATGATGTTGTTGTGGTTTGTGTTGTGGTTTGTGCAGCCCTTCGAGACACTAGTGATTTAGGGCTATATAAATAATCATTGATTGATTGATATATATGTATATGTATGTGTGTGTGTGTTTCCTAACTAAACTATCAAGTACAAATGAAAATACAGCTTCACCAATTTAGTCATAATTAAAATGTGTCTATGAGTTTAAGTCCGGTCTTCTTCTGTGTTTTTGATATTGTGTAAGCAAGTGTTTTATAACAGAGTACTCCTACACCCCATACGGGACACAGCTGAGAAACTGTTTTTTTGGGTTTTGTTTGTTTTGCTGCAGTCCAAAACTTAAGGAATGCTGCTATAGAAAATGGACGCCCTAACCTTTTTAGTGTATTTCTGAATACCGACTGTAGTTACACAAGCATTATGAAATGAAAGTGAAATACCATCAGCCCATTGCTTGGTATTGCAGCATGTTGGTAATCAAAACAACCACAGGCTGTTTCCACTGACATCAGCAAGCACACTTCACATTTATCACACCTACTTGCTTTGAATTGAGACAGCTGGAGTTTCTTTCTTTGATCCTAGTGGACTACTGTCCTTTTTTTTATTTTAAATGACATTATTGGAGTCCAAATTGTTAACGTGTTGTCCATTTCATTGTTCTTTCCTTCCTCTTTCAATTTCACACACCAGTCACCTTTACAAGCCCTGAGATTGTGCACATAAAACCACACCGAGTAAATTTGACATCATGGATTCTAGTCCAGTATCGGTACACAGTGACCATATAAATGCTCTTTAAATATTGATGCACCGACGTGGTCAACACCTGTGATCAGTTTTTATACTTGTATCTAACAGAGCTGCTGTGGCCATTCTGACAATAAAGCTTACGTACAAGTCTGTCTTCCGGTGGATGATAAAAATATCTAACCAAGTGTTTTTCAACCACTGTGCCGCGATATACAATGGGGCAAAAAAGTATTTAGTCAGCCACCGATTGTGCAAGTTCTCCCACTTAAAATGATGACAGAGGTCTGTAATTTTCATCATAGGTACACTTCAACTGTGAGAGACAGAATGTGAAAAAAAATCCAGGAATTCACATTGTAGTAATTTTAAAGAATTTATTTGTAAATTATGGTGGAAAATAAGTATTTGGGTCAACCATTCAAAGCTCTCACTGATGGAAGGAGGTTTTGGCTCAAAATCTCACGATACATGGCCCCATTAATTCTTTCCTTAACTCGGATCAATCGTCCTGTCCCCTTAGCAGAAAAACAGCCCCAAAGCATGATATTTCCACCACCATGCTTCACAGTAGGTATGGTGTTCTTGGGATACACCTCAGTATTCTTCTTCCTCCAAACACGACGAGTTGAGTTTATACCAAAATGGATACATGGATGATACAGCAGAGGATTTGGAGAATGTCATGTGGTCAGATGGAACCAAAATAGAACTTTTTGGTATAAACACGACGAGTTGAGTTTATAGGACGATTGATCCGTGTTAAGGAAAGAATGAATGATTTTTTTTAAATAGAAATTAACCATTGGGTCTCATTTATCAGTGTTTCTTAACCAAAGAAATACTAGAACGCCGCCCGAAAATATTCCAATCTGTGGACTGTATGGGCTGGAACGTTACTCAGTTGTAATACACTTTTTCACCACTTGTGGCAGTAATGACTAGGGATGTATACCAAGTACCGGTATTCCTAATTAGGTCGGTCCATAACTATTCCGGACTAACGCTACTGCTATCTGTATTTTTTGGTTCCAGCTGACCGACGTAATTATGACACGCTGTCACATTCGGTTCAGCTGGCACTGCTACACATTAAAACCAGCTTTGAATAATGACAAATAAGGAAGGAACACCACACAAAAGTTTGTAACAAAATATATTTCCTACTCAAAAGTCCTGACAATTCACGACCATGTTTTATCAACTGTCCTCCTCGCGATCCATTCATCCACATGCTAATAATATTAATCCACTAAAAAAAGTGAAACATTGACAGAATATAACAATCCATAAAGTTGCTTTCAAGCAACATAGCATCAACTGACAGTCTAACATCACTCTATTAATTTCCCCACGTTTGCGTGGCATTAAAACACCATCCATCCATCCATCCATTTTCTACCCTCTCGAGGTCACGGGGCTGCTAGAGCCTACCCCAGGTGCATTTGTGCAGATGTTAACAGTAAATGTTTAAATAGATTAATAATGTGTTTTTTTTACAGCTTGTCCTTCATAATTTTGACAAATTAATAGAATGAGGAATGACACAATATGTTACTGCAAATGTTAGCAGCCAAATTCAGAGCCTTTCTTTGCTTACTCACTAATAAAAAAACAAGTTGTCTCATATAATCATCATGTTATTGAATGCCAAATGTGTTTGATTGCAGTAAGAACCATATGTTTAATGTACCATTTGTTTTTTTGTTTTTTTAATTTTTTTAAATAACGCTAATAATTACAGCTTTTGTGGTCCCCTTTAGAAAGGTATTGAAAAACATTTGGTACCAGTACCGAAATATTGGTATCGGGACAACCTTATTTAGTCGACATAAGCAGGTCCAATTTAGGCTTTTTTCTTGGTGCCTCGATGTTTGTATGATTTTAATTCAACAAAAATGTTCGGAGAAATTTGGCCTAGGTTTTTTTTTTTTTTGCCGAAATCCGATACTCCGATATTGTCCAACTCTTAATTACCGATCCCAATATCAACAGATACCGAAATATACAGTCGTGGAATTAACACATTATTATGCTTAATTTTGTTGTGATGCCCCGCTGGATGAATTAAACAATGTAACAAGGTTTTCCAAAATAAATCAACTGAAGTTATGGAAAAAAAATGCCAACATGGCACTGCCATATTTATTATTGAAGTCACAAAGTGCATTTTTTTTTTTTAACATGCCTGAAAACAGCAGCTTGGAATTTGGGACAAGCGGGGTTGAGGTGGCGGGGTAGAGGATAGTGGGGGGTGTATATTGTAGCATCCCGGAAGAGTTAGTTGTGCAAGGGCTTTTGGGTATTTGTTCTGTTGTGTTTATGTTGTGCTACGGTGCGGATGTTCTCCCAAAATGTGTTTGTCATTCTTGTTTGGTGTGGGTTCACAGTGTGGCGCATATTTTTAACAGTGTTAAAGTTATTTATACGGACACCCTCAATGTGACCTGCATGGCTGTTTACCAAGTATGCATGGCATTCACTTGTGTGTGTGAAAAGCCATTGATATAATGTGATTGGGACAACACACAAAGGCAGGGCCTTTAAGGTTTATTGGCGCTTTGTAGTTCTCCCTACGTCTGTGTACACAGCGGCGTTTTATAAAGTCGTAAATTATACTTTTTGAAACCGATACCGATAATTTCCGATATTACATTTTAAAGCATTTATTGGCCTGCCGATATTATCGGACATCTCTAGTTTTGGTATACAGTCTGTGTTCTTGTACCGCCAAACATTGTCAGTCACAAACTACTTAATTGACCCATGTATCGTTACGCAGCTCTGAGAGCCCAAGAAAATAATTCCATGGGACATTTAGTGATTTAGGCATTAATTGTATTGAACAGTTTGATCAGATTTGCATGGGAACATTGCTTCAGTTTTGTACAATTCGGTTTGTGTCGGACCAGAACAAAAACCGAGGTACAACCCAGCAGTAGTAACAAGACATTGATACTTTGATTATACATACATGCCCTTTGAAACATACTTTGAAACAATGTTGCAAAATAGTTGTATTTGTGCATTGAGACAAAGTTGGTGTCAAACGTTGTTGTTTGGAAAATGACCAACATTTTTTAATCGTCAAATCAATGTCAGGATCCGACATTGTTGTTTCAATGTTAGGTTTCAGTTACTCAACGTCAGGACCTAATTCAACAATGTTTTAATGTCTTGTGCCTGCTGGAAACTGTATGAACTTAAAATTCAAAACCTCTTCTCAATCCTGCGCTTACCAAAGGCATACGGTAAAAGTAAGCATGCGCTAATTATTTTCAAACCTCTTCTCACTCTGGAACTTACCAAAGGCATGCAGTAAAAATTTGAGTGTGATGTAAGCTTGGACCTTAAATCCTACTGAATGGCTCTTAATCTTCTTCCCTTTATGCGATTTCAAATTACCGGTATTGAAATCAGCCTCCTCCATTTTGAAAATGATGACAGGGGAAGTGTCACTCGTGACGTCACGAGTTTGACCAGCCGGTAATACTAAGCATGCGCTAATGATTTTGCCAAGCGAGTTCGACGCGGCAGTAATTCAAGGCAGGCGCATACTATATGCCCTGCGGCAATTCAAGGAAATACGGTAAGTGGTTCTTAAATTTTTTCACCAAGTACCACCTAAGGAAAAAACTTGATTCCCCAAGTACCACCATAATGACCAACATTAAAACACAGTTGCATAATAGGCCAAAGTATTCATTAAAAACAAAGCACAGTTGCATAGTAGGCCTAATTATTCATTATAAACAAAACAGAGGTTTTATTTAACAGGTGTATTGAACATTTTTAGCAACTGTAACATGACACTCAGTTTGAACGGTAACACTGAGTTTGAATATAGGAAAATAAAACACTGTACTTTAAGCAGGTGATTTTTTTTTTTTGGGGGGGGGGGGGGGGGCGTACCACTAGATGGAGTTTGATCTAACTGATATTGTGTGCATGTTGGTACCCTTGGGATTGTATTGTTACGTTTCAGTGATAACTGTTTGTCTGGACCTTGGGATGCAGAGACGGCAGGCGAAGTGCAGGTAAAATTTATTTATTAACTAAATTAAGGAAATACTGCATCAGAGAAGTGCACAGGACGCATAGGGAAAGCTATGGAACCTGGAAGTAAACAAGGAAAAGTACATAAGCACAATGACAAAAAAAAAATCCTGTCCGGCAACCAGAAACAGGAGTTTTTTGATTGCCAATCAGTAACAGGTGAAGTAGCCAGCAATCAAACGGGAGAAGTAGAGGCAAAAAGGATATGGAAGTAAAAATCAGAGCGCTGGACATGCAATAGAACAAAATACCAGAGAGTAATACAAATTGTCAGGGCATGTATTTGGAAGATAGCTAAAAATATCATCATCTCTGCACAAGGTCTGCTGCCCACACAGTCCAGCGTCACGTGTCGGCGAGATGGACTGTTGGCCTTCTCACAAACATTCCGCCGAGGCGTGAACAGACCTCTCATCAGACATTTTGTGTTTGCAGACTTCACCTCCTACAGCGTGTGTCTGCTCTACGAGCGTCTCTTGTGGGTTTCACAGTGACACTGCAAAGTCGGCTGGACTGGGCCTGCGCACCTCTCCACGTGCACAGCTCCACGTGCGCTCTAAACAACTGAGTCATGAGCGAGGGAATCTCCCACCTACACTGCTTGACTCCGCATGAGCCAGAAGAAGAGCCATAAACACTCGTGTGTTGCTTTCTCTGGTTCCCACACATGCCACAATTGTACGTGGGACTGACTTCCTAGCGAGAGGCTATTGGGGAGACGCTCAACAGGAATTTGTTTCGCTAGAATAAAATGGGGAGGCCAAGAATGTCCCCAACACTTTACCAAAAGGCAGTTTTTATCCCCAGGACTTTTAAGCATCTAAAAATAATGTGACACTTTTAAATAGAGACAAGTCAAACACTAGCACCAGGCGGAAAATCGGCGGTCAGTGGTGAGATAACAGCAAGTAGGCCTCTACACGATAAAATAAATCACGGAAAAGTTGAATAAAAACTCTAAACAAGACGATTCAACTGCGCCACTCAAAGGTAGTTATGTTGTTGACTAATACTTAGCGCTAAGGGAATGAAAACAAAAATTGCAGCTTAAAGAACTGCAATTTTGACAATGGATTTTTTTATGCACTGTAACTCGTGGGAGCTCCTCTATTCCGCCCGTAAAATCCAATAAATACCCATTCAAAAAGCTCCAAGCATCCATTTACATTTTTTTATTTGAATATTAACCAAGTATTAGTGATATTCTTATTATAAGCGCGATCGCAGACAAACTATTTATAGCAACGCCGTGATCACAAGTTTGTGTATAATCTAGACAATCGACTGGCAAGGTGTTTCATCGCTTCCCTGCTTCCTGTAAGTTTATTCTATCTAGATCATATAGCATCCCTCTCACCTGAATAGTAGATGGCTGAGGATATAATCCAACAAGTTGGCACACTTTGACAGCCATTTACGACCTGGAAATGGTGAAAACGAAACAAAAAGACTTTTGATCGCATTTATTTAAAGGCCTACTGAAACCCACTACTACCGACCACGCAGTCTGATAGTTTATATATCAATGATGAAATCGTAACATTGCAACACATGCCAATACGTTAGTTTACTAAATTGTAATTTTAAATTTCACGCCGAGGTATCCTGCTGAAACGTTGCGGTATGATGACGCGTGCCCGAAACATCACGCATTGTAGAGGACATTTTGTTCCAGCACCGTTCCCAGCTATAAGTTGTCTGTTTTCATCGCATGATTCCACTTTATTCTGGACATCTGTGTTGCTGAATCTTTTGCAATTTGTTTAATGAATAATGGAGACGTCAAAGAAGAAAGCTGTAGGTGGGAAGCCTTGTATTGCGGCCGCCTTTAGCAACACAAACACAGCCGGTGTTTCATTATTTACATTCCCGAAAGATGACGGTGAAACTTTACTATGGAACAGAGCGGTCAAGCGAACACGGTTGGATTGGACCCCACACACAAAGTACAGTGTATTATGCAGCAATCATTTCAAAAGATCGTGTTTTGAAGAGGGTCCCTTGCGAAAGGCAGAGTTGGGCATCACCACCACCCGTCGAATGGTGCTTAAGAAAGGTGTGGGGCCGACCTTCAGGTTGTACAGGTACGAATATAATCGTACTAAAACACTAGTAACACAATAAGCAGATAAGGGATTTTCCAGAATTATCCTAGTAAATTTGTCTAATAACATCTGAATCGCTCCCACTGTAAATTAATGGGGAAATCGTCGCTTTCTCGGTCCGAATCGCTCTCGCTGCTGGTGGCCATGATTGTAAACAATGTTCAGATGAGAGGAGCTCCACAACCCGTGACGTCACGCGCACATCATCTGCTACTTCCGGTACAGGCAAGGC